>NW_010110144.1:0-18495 GCF_000699245.1 Pterocles gutturalis | reverse complement strand
AAAGAGGGACGCACGCTTAAGCAAAGTGTCCCATCTCATTTTCATTGATTCTCTTACCATGATATTTCCAGTACTTCACTTTACGTTACAGACTTAAAGGGACAAAAACAAGATCAAAGTTTACATTTCATTATCGCAGGACAAACAATTTTCTGAGAGGTGGATTGTTTCTTTTTCATTTTACATTCCAGTGGAAATGTTCTCTGAAAAACAGTTGCTATCTCTCCCATTATTCACAGGCTTCACTGAACAAAAGCTGGGAATGGAACAGTAATGGAAAGCAAGGAAAATAGGACACTTCTGTCTGTTCATTGCCCAAGCTGAGAGAAACAAAACTGGCAATTAAAGGAACTGTTCAGGGCAAGCCACCTTCCTTTGGCGTCCTCCTCTTATAATCTACAGCTCATGAGTTGTTCCTTTACTCACTGCAAAAGGTCCATAATTGCAACACTGCCATACTCTCCTGGAAATCTATTCAAATGGCATATGATAGAAGCCATATGATAGAAGCTTAATTACATAGAGGGCATATGGAAGGCATATGACATAAGGACATATGGAAGCCATATGATAGAAGGGCATCCGAGGACATATGATGGAAGTCTAATTAATTGACAATACATTCCTCTCATCAGGGGGAGAGCTGGAATGCTATTTTGTTCAGAAGAAAAATATGCACATTGAATTATGTCTATTGTCAACTTCAATGTACCACTGACCACTGTCCTTTTAATTTATTATTCTTTGTTCTTTGGAGCAAGATAGATCATTTCATTTACATATCAGCTGATTAACATAAAGTTGAGTTTGATAGCCACAAATGTGTGTGTTAGGGTAAATAACCACTGGTTTTGAACCTTGTAAATTCCCTTATACTGGTGCAAAGCAGATCTAAAACGCTACCATCAAAAAAGAAAATACTGTTCTTATTAGGGAGTTATTGCCACCCATTTGTAAAGCTATTCCTAGAGAAGCACCAAACAGGTAAAAACCCATCAGCCTTTATGGAACAGCTGTACATTGGATGTGAGTCAATGCAGCTTGTGGATTTACAGCTGAAAATTTGCACTTCCATCTGCAAAAAGATTTGGGGGGGGGGGGAATAAGGTACTGCCTAAAATGTGCCAAAAAGCTTCCTCTTTTTTAACTACCTGCATATGTTTAATGCATGTGCCTTCATGAAACACAGAAGCGGCGTTGTGTTAGCCCTGATACTTCGGAACCAGTGTTTTAGCTAACTGTAATCACCGATGGATATTCCCTATGAACAGCTCTCCTGAGGACTGTGGAGATGTAGGTACTTTCAGAAAACCCCTCACAGCCTTTATCTGGAAGCATCAGCACCAGCCTCCTACGCTTCCTGAGAGACACTGAGTGTGCCAGGTCTCATCCCGCGATGGGGCACAGCCTTGTTTAACTCCTAGTACAGAACTAACTGTCAGCAGCCAATGGAAAGGGAAACTTGCTTACACATCTCAATAGCAGACACAATGCAGGGTGGTTTTCATGTTACCTTTGGAGAGTTCTGATTGCTGACCGCAAAGGCAATAACACTGATATGTTGCCATGGTGCTTTTTAGGAATGTTACACACTGTGCTGCTCGAATGCTAATGAAGGAAGACAAGCATTACTAGTCTACTGAATTTGCTAAATACTCAATAATATAGCACCAAGAGGTAAAAAAAATGCTGAGAGAATGAACATTTCTGGAGTTCTAGACAGGCAGAAGAAAAGAAAAGGTTTTCCAGCTCATCTTACCTGCTCTTTCCTGTTCCACGTGTCCAGAGCAAACACTGCTGAGGAATTATGGTCGCTCATCACGCCGTTCTGTGCAAGACCCAAGGAAAGCTAGGAGGTTGTACAGTTATCTCCCTTGGTGTAATTCTAAACTATACAACCTACTACCTCAACCTGGATGCATGCAGTCAAAAATGCTGAAAGCTACCCACCACTTCACAGCCGACATAATGTCAGGGTTTCTAGTTAAAAAAAGTCCTCAAAATTCTCAGTGCACTAATTTAGAAGTAATGAATGCTTTGCTGGTGAAAAGACACCAAAATGAAACGCAGCTCCCCACACTGCATGTGTTAATAGATAAGACACAATAAGCCGTGGTTATTACTGGTAGATATAGACAAGATCATGGTCACTTCTCGCACAAGAAGGAATTTTGTCCCTGATCAAAAAAAAAACACTTTTCCCCTTTCCATAGCAGATGCATCCAAACTACAGCACAGAACATACACATACATTTTTTTAAAGCACTTAAAGACGGCTGAGGATGAAATTTGTCCTAACGTGTCTCTTCCTGTTTGAACACATGTAACGTTGACCTTGAAACATGCACGTTGGCTCTAAATGTTTAAAGGACGACTGCAGAAGTGGGATTAGGAGAAGAACTGTAAAAAGGGTAGAAAGTTTTAAGTAAATTTTACCCTTGCATCAATCCGTTGTTAAGATTAATGATTTTAGAAATGCAACACTGAGCCTCTCTCAGCAGTCAGAATAAGACCCTGTTCCCTTAACAAGGAACACGTTACATTTTAAACTTGCATTAGTTCACAGTCAAACAACCAGGATGTTATCATTGTGACTCATGGCCATTACCCACCAAGGTATTACTTAAAGCAGTATGCTGCCTGTTTCTTATGGCTTACAAGCAGGTATTAGCATCTTAAAATATGCTAGTGCAGACAGTGGAACTGAATCAGTCCTGAGATCCTGCTCTCAGGTGAATGCATCCTCAGGCGCAGCAGCCCGGTGCTGGAAGGGGATTACAAGGGCATCAAACCCTGTGAATGAATGCTAAGCTGTGCGGAATAGATGGCATCTTGTCTGTTTCTATTTCCTTAGCATAAAGTAGCATTGCTGAGGATGAAAAAGCCAGTGCCCTACCTTTACATTCAAAGCCTGACTAGAAATAAAGGAGGAAGGTGAGAAATAATACTACTCTTCAGAATTCAACTTGCAACAGCAGAATAATATTTGAAAAAAAAAAATCTTTCTGCAAGGTTTAAATGTACGTGATGTTGACAGTACCAGTGGAATTCCTAATGCCTCCATATTCAGTAGTGTTTACTTTGACCTGATAGGCTCTGTGGAAATACAACATATTATTTTAGTTAACAGCACAGCACAGTACCCTAACCATTAACCATTTTATTAGAACAGTGATCCAGCCACAAATCTGGACGAGGAAACCATGGCTCTCTGGCCCTGTACACTGACCAGGAGCTTTATTACTGACTAAAAGCATCCTGAAACCATCCCAATTCCTTGATGCAACATCATCATTTTTGTGCACTGAACATCTGTCCTCTGACATGAACTCCAGTGACGTTGCTCATGTAGCTCTATGGAAGCCAATGAACCTGTGTGCTCATTTAGGGTGATGGAAGATCCCAAATCCCACCCACTTTCTGTGACACCGGACACGTAACTCCCCTTCAGACTTTCAAAAACATCCTATTTTATATTCTGCAGCTATAAACTAAACCATTTCAGTATCATGTGGCTAGGCTACTCATTTTTTCTACAGGCTATCCTTGCAAGTATTTTCCTGTGTCTCAATCTCATAATGAGTGCTAGATATTTCATGATCCAAAACATCACCATGGCATTGAGACTAACACAGGCATACCTTGCACACCAGGTAGTTATAAGCAGAGCTGAGCAAAAACCCCTCCAATAATTTGCTCCAACATAGAAGGTGGAGAAAAAGTCTTTTGTTTCATTTGTATCCTTAACTCAGCAAAGATCCTTTCATAGATATATTACAATAGAAAATTCCTTACGAAAAAATTCCTTACTCTCAACTTGTGCCTAAATAACCTAAATTTTTCTCAGGTTGGCAAATGCCACTGGGACTGTTTCGTTCATGACTCGCCACCTCTCCTTCCTGCTCTTCCATCGCAACTTCAACTTCTTCTTCACCACATTTACAAACCCTTGAGCTGTCAGCTCCATGCTGGCACTTACTCAAAGAGCATTCTCGCTCCCTCCCCCGTCTCTATATTGAGCTGGGGAGCTGTGCCCTGCTTGGCACACGTGTTTCCACTGCAAGTACCAAGACCTGCTGCAAGGTGCCATGGCAGTGTCCAAGCACAAACTGCTCGGAGAAGGTCCTCACTGAGAAAATATTCTCATCCAAGTTCCCATATGCCAACACCTTTCTGCACAAATATGATACTAATAAGTCTTTATGTGGACCTCTATGCAACCTATGCCTGCTTTACAGAGCCATACAAAGAGCCTTGAAGATAAAGTATTTTCTAAACACCGAGGTCTGATTGATTTTTAGACATCTCTGCAGCCTGTTGCACAGATAATTCTGGCTAGTTTTCCCCATTTATAAGAGCTTGGCTTCAGAATTACAGGTGTTTTTCTCCCACCGTTTTAAGCGCAGATGATGCTTGGACAGATGAAAGTGCATTTGCATCCCTGAGGAACTGTAATTTCAAGCAGAAAAAAATATCACGCATCTAGTTAATTCTGTCAATTAGAGTATCTGCCGCTATTACTGACATGAAGTATCGAGTTCAGGAATTGAGATCAAATATTAAAACAGAAGTCATCTAATTACTGTTACTTCTGCACCTTCACAACATCTATCAAAGCCTGGCTCTTTGGTAACTGTACTACAAACATTCTGCTTCTGGGAGGACTGCAAGACAGAGTCACAGCACTAGAGTCTATGAAGACACTTTCCTTTGGTGGCACGAATCTCCATCTTTGCTTTCTGGTGATTTTAGTCAACTATGTCTTTACCCAATTAGCACCATCATAACTAACTATGTAATTAGGGTAAATATGTAATCTAATGACAATGCTCAGTTACAATACGTACTGATGTCATACAAGTTCCTATGAAAATTGTGGCAGGGAGAACAGCGTTACACGTGGAGCTGTGCGTTCCTATGCAAGTTCACGTGCCCCAGCGCCTATTGTTCGTCATGAACCCTTTTAGGCCTCTTGCTTTTTCAGAATCACAGTCCTTCTGTGGACAAAAGGAAATCTCTGTCCCAGCCCAGCTAGTTTAATTTTAAAGCAACAGCGTAACCAAAAAAATTGTGTCCTTTTACGCAGTGTAACCCTCTGATGTCTGAAATAGAGCAGCTGAAGTAAAGGTGTGAAAGACTGCTGTCCTACCGCAGAGAAGCCAGGATTCGTGTTCAGTGAATACTTATTTTCAAATGGAGAGGCAATGTCATTGTAGCAGTCCTTCCCAGACAGATCAAGGGTTTCAGTCTCTGAAGTTAACAACAGACCCTGCCACTGACCTCAGAAGACATCAGATCCAGGTACCAGCTTTAGTCTGGACTAGGAAGTTCTGCAGAAGCATCGCTCATTTTACTGCCTGTGCCCTCCATGGACTTCAGGTGAGAGAAGAATTCAGAAACCTGCTTCCCTACTCTACACCACATGAACCCAAATTTTATATTTAATTTCCCCAAGAATGAGGAGAGAATTCCAATCCAAAACTGATTTTTGAGGATTGAATGGATGGAATATTCCATTATTTTAAAACACGCTTCAATGCAAAGCAGCAATTTAGTCATGATCCACAGAAAAGCAGGGTTTCAGAGGGCAGAATATTCACAAATAACGAAACAGAAAACAGTGCCTCATGTATTAATCCCCTGCAGCTATACTATACTTTGAGTGTATTTCATGACGACTTCCATTAACTTTACAGATACGAACAAGACAGTAAGGATACCAGCAACAGAAGTTCAGTACAGATGTGTTCAAGAAACCTGAATTCTATTTTGTTATTATCACCAGCAAAACCACCAGCTGAGATCTGGCTCTGAAACTTTATGACTGTGAATGATACAGACGAAGGAAGAACCCACCTTCACTTTCACATCCCAGCTAGGCTATTGCAGGGCTAGCCAAAGAGGGGGTGGAAAGCAAAAAATACTCATGAAGCAAACGCATTTCCTTAAGTCATTGAGAAAAAAAATAAATACCAAAACCCACAAATTATATTGTTCCAGTTTGAGGTCTGAAATCTTGTTTGCTGAATTTCAGCCTGGAGTGATCTTTTTTACAGCTGACTTTCATAAACCTCAGAGAGAAGAGACTTTACAATGGAAATGCTGACATGATTCCTACTGGTCATCTCACCCATTCAGCTTTACTTGTTGAAACTTGGTTATTAGAACTTGGTTGTGATGAGGAACCTCAAGAGGTTCAAAGGTTTACTCTAGCTCAGAGAGCTCTCCTAGAAGTCTGGCAGACACGCTAAACAGGGCTGGAACATCAAGAGTCTGCAAAATAAGGAAAGAAGTTTCATCTGGGCTCAGCTGAAATCCAGAGCAAGTAAATATGTTGACAGCTATCCAAATTTTTTCAACACATTACAGAAAAGGCCACTGCCTCAACTTTTAGCAAGAGTTTCAGCAATCTGAAGATTTACTCAATATTACATTTCAATATCTGGTACTCTCTAGGGGAAGGGTGGCACGCTGTCACTCCTGAACCACACTGAGCTTTTTGTCAGCAGCTGGAGCGCAGCATCAGCGCCGGGTTAGACAACACATGACACAGACGCTCTGTGCTGGGTCTAAGGGTGGATCAGGGATGCTGGTGGGCTGGTGGGATGCACACTGAAAAGTAAAGGAACTTTCAGACAATCACCAAGAAGGTGTACCAAACTTGGTGCCACTTCCAGGGTGGCATGGTGAGGCTGTACTTCACTACAATACCACATACCTACAACCAAAGGCTCAGTCCAGCTGGAGCACATCTCCTCTCCTCCTTCAGATGGCTGTGGCTAATACTTCTTATGTAATGCTCCTAAGTTACAGAGACTGCCTGGCTCAAGGGCAGGTGTCTGTCTTAGTCTTGGATTCCTCCCCTAAGAACATCCTCTCCTTATTTTCTCTCTTACCGATTAAAAGCAAATAAAGAAAGAGGAAAAAAAAATCAGATTACTGAAATAGTTATTTATCTGCCTTTTAGGAGTTTAACCAGATTTGATTATCCGAATAAGAGTGTTTGGATATGGTTCAAATTCCAGGGTACACAATCACATTCTGCTTATCATGAATCCCATTTGCCACTGCATATGGTTATTCTAATTACCCGAATACTATTGTGTGCTTCTCTGCTGACCAGGGCTCGCAGTGCCCCACATCAGACAAGGCTGGGAAAAGGGGGAAAACACAAATGCAATAATTTTCATACCCCAGTGGACACTGTGCAACATGCTTGTCTGCAAGGGACCTCATGGGTGCCTTCAGTGAAAGATGTCAGTAACAGCAATGAGGAATGGTCTTGTTATTTTGAGGTGGAAAGATATGATTTACCAAATCTGAAAGAAGAAGAGTTTCCTTTGGAAAAGCTTTGGTTTGCTTCTTTAGACAAGAACTACTGCTTCTGGTTTAAACTGTAACTCTGGCCAACCGAAACACAATCGTAGTAAAGCCTCCCTGGATGTAGACACAGCCATGTAGTTGCACAGGCGGCATTTTTTCCTCTTGGGAGGTACTAAAGCAATGACTCTGCCTGTTGCTAGAGAAAGGGACTGCATTAATTAAGGTACCATTTTTTGGAGAGGATATTGGGACTTTTTCATGTCCCTAAGGCCTTCCTGGTACTTTCCACACATAGGTCCTCTAGTTTGTTTCCAGCTATGGTAACTGCCTTCTATTTCTTTAAGTTCCCCTGCAACATCAAACTGGGTGAAGTTATTCAGTACTTCCTGCCTGTAGCAATTTTGCAGCGCATCTGTGCACTGTTACGCAGTTGCTGTGCCTCAGTGACAGATGAAGAGATCTCTGTGCACTCTGTATGGCACTTGGATCAAAGCTGCTGCATAAATGTAAGCTCTCCTTATCAGCAAAGTGAGGAAAAAAAAAAATCCGTAAGAAACGTACAGGTAGAAGCTCCACAGGCTCCAATTAGTTTTTTCCATCCTAAAGGGAAGACACATTTCAACGTTCTTCACATCATTTTGTCAGACTCCAGTTTCACTCTAAAACTTAATGAAGTGCAGTGAAATACAACCAACAGAAAAAAAAAAATACAAATTAACGCTGCGAACACAATACAGCTCTTTTGAAAAGGCTGAGCTGAAAAACAAAGGGGCGGGGGAGAATATTGGAGGCTACAGTTAAAAAGAACAGGGGGCAGTTTAAGAAGAAACACACTAAAATAAATTCTAACATTTAGTAAAGCGTAAGAGGAGAAGGAGGGGAGGGGAAAGGCACAGGAGCTAGTGTCAGGAAGGCAGAAGCTGGAGCCATCCCAAGTACTAACTTTGGCTCAGAGAGCGCAGCCTTAGCAACACCGAGCAAACAGGTACAGCGAGAGAGCACTGCAACACAGAGACCCAAACGACACGTGGGATTGTGGCAGAAACCATGGCTACGCTGTGCTCAGAGCAGCTCCGCCGGCGCTGCTGATGGAGTGCTGACTCCACCTGTGCCCACGCCGGCATCCTCTGCAGCCACGCCGCTGCAGCTCTTCCTGCAGAAGACAACAGCGTTCCGGAGGCTTCCTCGGGCATGTTTACCCTGTCCCATAAAGCAGAGGCCACAGCGTCTCCAAGCTCCCATCAGGCTGAGCTGCCACATGCCCACGCAGTGGCACAGCTACCCTTTTTTTTTGCCAAGCACCAGAAAACCAGAAGCAACCAGAAAACACGCTTAGCCTCGGAATAGAACGCGACGGTTCCGCTCGCAGCAGGACAGGGTCTGCATCTTAGCCCCATTGCTGATGGCACATTTCTAAAGGTTGCTTCCTAAGCATCCAGCCATGTTTCAATCAAATCTCTCACCAAAAGCGGGGGAAAAAAAAAAAAAAAGTTGGATATTGATTAGCAGATCCCAACATAGTCAGTGAGAAAGTACACTAAAATATTTTACAAAAAAAAAACCAAAAAACCTGTTTCCTCTTTCCTCTTCTTTGACTCAAATATTGATTTTCTAATCCAAAAAAATGCTCTCAAACCCAACTGTGGTATCTCATATCGTGACACATCTGCCCAACTCCAGTGCCATGGGCTTCTGGCACTCTAAAAGCAGTGTCACCTGAAGTGCCAGCCTCTAGGAACATCTGTGACAAATTCCAGGCTCTTCTCAGCATATTCTGCCAGAAGCCTGATGTCTCCACATGGCTGCACAGAAGAGACCACCATGCAGAAATATTTACTATATTGGGAACTGGGTTTGACCAGCTCACTTCTCTTTGGAGGTTAGTGAGCCAACACTTCCTTTATAGCCATAAACATAGGAATCTAATGCACTGAATATTCACAGCATTTAAAAACAAAACAAAAAAAACCCCAAAACCAATAGAGAATATTAACAGTCCCTCTGGTAAAAAAAAAAAAAATACTGTTCCAACTAGATGTAATCTCATCCTGCTTCTATCACAGCCCGTGATGTACCCTACTCATCCCACCATGGATAAAACAACGTCCACAAGCAAAGCCAGAGCGGAGGCAGGAACCAGCACCACGTCCCAAAGGAGATCTTGACTTGAGGTCCACATTCTGGGTAATCTCCCATAACTAGGCTTCAACGTGTCCTTGCAGCACCCTCACCTTATCCTTCCACTTCCTAAGTCATCTCTTACTGTTTTCTGAAGAGCCACAACACTACTTGGGGACACATGCCAAAGGCTTTATGGAACTGAGACCAGAACAGTGATGCCCAGCGCTGATTCTCCGCTGCAGCAAAAGGTAAGCACAGACCTGAAGAACAGCTGTGTTGCACTCAGAGACAGCCCAGCAGCAAAAGTTCTTTGGAAAACCATACGTCTACTGCAGTGCAGCTTTTATACCTTAATTTCCCATACATGTGGGAGGGGAATATTGACCCAAATGCACGGTCACCCAGAATGCCAAACTGTGCGTTTGGTTTTCACTTTTAAAAGCTAGTTTCAATTCATAGGGATAAGGAAGAGTAGTTAGACTGAAATTTTATTAGCAGAAGCCTTCTTTGACATTGTTTTATGCTTCTACAGTAAATAGAAAACACATAGAAAACCCTGGAAATTCAGTGAGGAAGGGAAAAAAAGTTTTTTGGACTGCAGCAGTGTGCATCAAACCAGCCAAGTTCAAAACCAGAGAAATTCAAAAGTGGAAATGCAGACCAAATCTTTAGTAGAACTAACACTGCAAGCTGCTGGAAAGAAACAGTCAGACTTTATTTTGAGTTTACAGCCTAATTATTTTCATATAGAATCTGTATACTGCGGTTTTTAAAAAAATAACTTTTTAAAAAATAATTGTTCCACTTTCACACTTTAAAGATGTTTTACGCAGCCGGTTTTATACGGCCTGCTTACACAGTGGGGTTTTTCCCCGCTCTACCAGTTTTTTGGAGTTTACAGCATTATTATTTTCCCTTAAAAACTCTTTTAAAAGACTGTGAAACGGGAAGGAATGGGATTCTACAAGAAACTAATTTTTGAGAGAGAAAAGGATTTGGAGGGCCAGTACCCTCCTGTGTCACAGAGCTGCAAGCCTGCAGCATATCCAGTGATTCACAGTTACTTGATATCAAGGCAAACAGAAGCATCTATTGCTCTCACAAACAAACTGCCACCACTAAGCAAAGAAAGAATGGGTCCGCATTACTTCATGAATGAGATAATTGTATCTGCTTCTCACCAACCGCAGAATTAAACCACCAAAGAGCACTCCCTACCTTGTCCCCACAGCCAGACCTATGCATAACGTATCTGAGATTTAATTTCTTCAGTCTGATGTCAAACAACTCCCCCGTCCCATTTTGCTCAGGCACAAATGAGTTGCTGGTTTGCACGAGCGTATTTGAACACTAACCAAAGCTGAAAACTGATACGATAATTGCAGAACAACATTTGCAGCTCTAATTTCACATTTCTTAAAACAAATGAAAGGAGGAGGGAAGAAGGCATTAGACGAAAGATACAAACAGCAGAGTTGCAGGTTGTCAGTTTAAATGCATAAACACAACACTCTGTGCACTTGCCAGACAGACACATACCTATAGATACAAGCTTGTGTGGAATATGACCACAAGTTCGGATCTACGGGTTTGTGGCAACAGGCAGGGATCTCTTCTGTAATGTGCTAGGTTTGGGTTTTGGTTTTGTTTTTAAAGAGGAAAACCATTTCTGCAAATGAAATTTCAGAGCTGTCAGTAAGTAGCAGCCTTCATTCTCCTCAGCACCCTGAAGCCCCTCCTTTGGAGGACGGGGGGAGAGTCGCTCATTGACTTTGCTACAACATTAGCTCTGTTCCTACAGTTCCCTTCACTCCCATGTAAGCCTTCGAAAAAAACCGTTAAAACAAATTTTAAAATAAACAAAACAAAGCAGATGGGTGTTTCTTTCTCGTAAGTACTTTGCCGGACAGAGTTGCTGATGATTACACAGCACTGAAGAATTAACAGCCAACATTAGAGGTATATCGCTAACAGTGTAGCAAATTAGCAAACAGCAAAGTTTTTGTATTTAGACAGAGTTACAATACACATATGCATACCCCCACCCCGCAAAAAAGTCGTCTCGTTTCCATTCTGGCAGCCTGGTTAAAACAGACAGAAGAAACAACTGCGTAAGAGTTGTTTTAACTTTCAGAGAAGTCATCACTGGGCTGGGGTTCTATTTTAATTCTATTTTTTAAAGAAAAAGAAAATCCTTTCACTCTGCTAACGAATCTAGAAATTTCCTGCTGTCTAACTGCATTTCTTCCTAAAATGACAGAGACAAATATAAATCTCCAGGATTTTTCTAATGAGTCCTGACAAACAGTCGTGGAGCAAAGTTTTGCTACTGCAAGAAGCGTCCCCTCCTTCCCCTGAAGTTTCCAAGTTTTCTTTCCTGCATAACTAACATTTCCCATTAATTAAATTTTATTGGGTGGGCAACTTGTGGGGAATTAGGCTAAAAAGCAGTCTGGCTGTAAGCTCCACATAGAACTGGTGAACAAAATCGGTGAGATTAATTGTTGCTTAAAATATCACAAAATTCTCACTTTCTACCTCTTCTCTTTCTTCAGAAGATAAACTGTATTAATGCAAGCTAATATTACTCTCTATAAACTCAAACAGTCAATACTTGGAAAATAATTTTGCTATTTGGATGCTTTTAGAAAGTTCTCCCACTTCTTGTGTAGGTTCTTAAAATAAATCACTTGAACCTTTCCAGCCTGGTAAATATGCAATTAAAACACAATTTTCCTTTATTGGAATCACTGCTTGGGCTGGGTTACAAGAAACTCCTGTTCCATCCAGCAATAGAGATGTTAAACTTTCACCATCTGTCCAAAGGTTATCTACATTGATCATCTAAATTTAGATTCCTACGCTTATACTCTGATACCTACCTTAAGAGTGTCCAGCTTTTCCAAAGTTTTCAGCACCCAACATTCACACCAAGAACAGGAGCTGCAGAGGTTCAGCATCTTTGAAAAATCAGGACAGCTTTTATGTTGGATCTTAAATGCAATTTAGGACCACTCAGAATACAGAAAGCTCTAGCCCTGCAATAATTGTGCAGCGGTCAAGGCAATGGGTCAGGGAGCACGTGGTCCTGCAGACAGAACAGAGTCACATCATGCACAAATACACGTATTGTGTGCTTCTTTGGAACCGA
Organism: Pterocles gutturalis; assembly: GCF_000699245.1. Lineage (NCBI taxonomy): Eukaryota > Metazoa > Chordata > Aves > Pterocliformes > Pteroclidae > Pterocles > Pterocles gutturalis. The sequence continues at coordinate 5,900 of NW_010110144.1, read as the reverse complement.
ACTGCAAGTGGAATATAACAAATGTTACCCTACCAAAAATAACCCAAGCCCTCCAACTACAAAGCTCATTTATTTCAGGGAACCTAAGATTAAAATTCTAATTGTCTTTTGACCCTTCTAAGGGGGTCCTAATAGGCACAATATTAGGAGTAATATTGCTGCTGCGTGTACCAGGATTTTTTACAATGGCAAGGAATTTTTCCATTGGACTTTTGCATGTCACCCTCATGCTATAATGCAATACTGCATAGCAGAGAGTATCTTCTTTATGAGTATATTCATCTTGACCCTAATATTCTTTACATTAATGTATGTATATGAAGATAAGCTAATTTGCACATCTCTCTGCTGGCAAACAAATACTTTTGTTTTTTCATACGAGATAGGAAAAAAATAATGATCTCACTCAAGTACACATACTACGTGGAAGTTCAATTTTTACCAGGTTTTCCTAGTTCTAAACCCCTTTTTTCCCCTTAATAGCTCACAATCTCATTTTCTAACCACCGGGATAGTTCCAGTCCTTGAGGGAAACCAAGATGCAACATTTGGGTGGCCTGTACATACCTCCTTGTGGTATAGGACATGTGTCCTCAATTCTGACTGGGCTGGATGGAAGTTGCAGGCACCCAGCGCACTTCAGCAACTGCTCTTTATTACTGAGTTATTGCAGCTCTTCTCCGAGACAGAACTGAGCCAGACCTTCTAAGAGCCCATCACATGCTTGTGAGGGCAGCTGTTAGGTGTTGACCCACACAGAAAATATGCTCCTTATTTAGTTGCCTAATCAAGGGCTGATCTCTGCTGCAGCTCTGGCCAACCATCTCCTTCTCCCGTGCTACCTGATTGGCTTTTGCAAAACAAAAGGGGAAGAACGACTGTTAGGATCCATCGCCATAGCTTCACTTGTTAAAAAAGGAAAGAGAGAGAAAGGGAAAGCAGCGATCGCTATCTCTAGAAATGCACCTATGTATGCCAAATAAATCAGGCAGGCAGGTCCCCACTATAAATCTGATCGTTCCTGTGAGCCCCGGAGAAAGGCAGCTCGGTGGCACAGAGACTGCATTTAGTGGCACCTGCATGCTGTAAATTACAAGTATCCAGGAACCAACCTACTCCTTTTCATGCATTTTGGAAAGCAAACTCATGGGCAATTTTTGAGACAGTGAACTGATAAAGGCAGCAGCACATGAACGCCGTTTTGTTTTTTGAAAGGTATGGATTTTTATTTTTTTTTTTAATAAGCACTGCTCTTTTTAAAGATTAATTTCACTTATAGCAAATACATTCAGGGAGACTGAACGAAAGCCATAGATTATACAAGCTCTGGGTTCTGAATTTTTTTTGATTAATCGTATAAGCGATTGTACCTTTTGAAAACCTGATGAACATACACATAGTGGCAGAAAATCCATTATAGGCAAACAAATCAATCATCTTCACATTGTATTTGTCTAGAATGCTAAGATTACAAACAAAAAGTTTCAACCTGTACATTAAGGATCATATTATTTATATTAAGGATTGTGACATCCTTATACTAAGCTTACTTTGCTTTACTATTAATTTTATAACACATCAGTAATCACAGGATCAGCAAGCCTTTGGTACTACAACCTGGGATAGCCCAAAAACTAATATACTTTTGTTAGTATTAACCCAGCATAAGACTGGCATTTCATAGATTTATAGCCAAAGGAATATAGAAGAAAACATGTAGAAATAAAGTCTCTAAAGACATAACATTGGTTTTGGTCTGTGGGTGGTATTCTTGCAAACCACAAAGCATAAATGCCCTGTCCAGGAAAATCGATCATTATGGAATGCATTGTGTGCCTGAGTAAAAAGCTGTTTGCAGCCATTTCATACTTCTGCCATGAAAATAAGACAAATTAGAAACACCACCGCTAAATAATTCCCATTCTTTTCCCCCACCCCTTCCCCCCAATTTTAACCTCAATCTATTTAGGCCTATAAATACGTATATATATATTTTTATATATATACACACACACATACGCTCTATCTTAGGTTTAAAGACCTGCATCAATTGATTTCTGTACTTCAAATAATTTTAAGAAACTATAAGGGAAAGGAAGATACTGACTGGAGAATGTACGAGAAACCAAATTACCTCAGCATTTTACAAGATTTCTTATCGAATGTGCGCTGCCATATTGCTAGGCCCAACTCTTCAAGGAACGTATTCTGGAAGACAAAATATTTATGGAAATTTTCATGGCATATTTTCAAGAAATGGATTCTACCCTTATATACCCAGAGGCTACAGCTTTAGAAGCAAAAGGAACAGACGAAGTCCTAAGAGGGAAATTATTCCCCCCTCCTGATATCCTAATTTTAAAATATTTTTTGGAAGATTATTTTCCATGTTACACCTTGGATCATTTCACTCCTGCCCTCCCCCACACAATGAGTTAAATCCGTGGAAATAAAACATTTCTTGTAACACAAACATTTCAGAAGTTTGCCAATTCTATTACCACCAAAGCGATTAAGAAAAATAAAGCAACGTGGAGGTTGCAACAGCAAATGCAAGTAACACGCATCAACTTCTTAAACTGATTAGTTATCACATAGAGATCCTTATCCAATTAAACTTTGATAAAACAGAATCAAACAGGAGGATCGTTACCTGCTTTTGAGAAGGTTCACCAAGCAAGCATTTTAAGCTTTTTGACTCTTTTAACACTGATACAAGGAATAATTATTTCTCTCTGCCGATGCGATTGTTAAAAGAAGAGAAACCCCAGATTGTGGTGGCTTCGTGGATGCTATTCTTTTTGCACCACAGCAGGATTCTTGGCTGCCAGTCCAAGCTGCTTTCACTTGCCAAGTTTTAAGATGCCGGTTTTGCCTTTCATTTTATTGTTCCTTTCGCAACGTTAAAGACCGACTTAAAAAACCATGCACAGCTGCTATCGGGGAGGGGGGGGGAATTATTTGAATTTTGCACAAGAATGGAGATGAGGAAGGAGCGCGCTGTGATGTAACCACAACGACACCCACAGAAATATTTCCAGTATTGGGGGGGACGGACTCACGCTCAGAATCCTGCCGTTTCCTACAACGCTGTTGGGATCTAGTGTAAGAGAAGGAAATAATAAAAACATCCAGACCTACGATCAACCGTAGTCACGTTGGAGGTGGAGGTTGATACTTCTCCCCCCCCCACCACCACCTATTTTTTAAATCCACTTTCTGCAGCTTAAGACTATTCTTTCTCACTGAAGATTTCTTCCAGGGGGTGCAGGAAAGCAGAGGTTGGGGAGCAGCCTAACAAAAGGATTCCCCCCGCGCACGGATGCCTACCCCACCCTTCTGCTGCTTCCCTCTGATAGGAGTTCGCCCATGCCCAAGCATCACGGCCTTTCTTTTGACGCAATGCCACCGTGAAGAGACTCAGCATCACGGCGCAAAACCTTCCATCAAAATTCAGTACGGGGCTGTGAATTCCCTCATCCAACACATTCATTTATCGTAAGCGACCGATTTTTTTTTTTTTTTTAAAGAGATTATATAAAAGGAAGATGGGAATAGATTTTTTAAAATCCCCAACTTCTCTGTATATGAGTTGATTTATTTTATTTTACTTGATGTAGCAACAAAACTATTGGGACTGGTACCAAGGCTCAAGCGCATTTAAACAAACAAATAGCAACAAAAAGTTGTTTGTGATCCTTCTCAGACTTTAACTAGCTATTAAAAGCGTTACGGTGGCTTATGCTCAATGTACATTATGAAGTATGGAGTGATATAACTCCTCCGTCTGTGGGAGAGCATTCAGACACACACACAGTCCGTCTGAACAACTACTTCTCCACGCAGATGTTGGAGGGACGTACACTTCATATCTGCGTACAGAAAATTCCCACTCGGACGCGGTTCCTTGAGTCACCCGTGCAGCCAGACCTACATGCGTACGGAGGCACACGGGGCAGTCGGAGTGCCTGGAGACGACTATTTTTCACAGTACATAGGTGACTGTTTATACAGCCTGCAAGCCAGAAAATGGAAGCTGTTTCAAACATACAATAATCGAGGGTGAAAACAGCTCTGACAGCAGCTGTTGTATGTGCAGAGGTTTACAGCTGACTTTACAGCAGAACTAACTGCAACTAGCAGAAGATGAATACACCCCCGTATTTCATATTTTCAGAGAAAAAGAGACAAGACTACAGACAACTTAAAGTTTCTATGAAAACCAACAGCTTTACACAAAAGCAGCATGAATTAATAAGGGGGAAAGAAAAACAGAAGCTTTGTTCTAAAGTGGAAGCATAAGATGTGAAATTTCAAAATCAGATGGCTTGGTCTGTGATTTCTTTCATTTAAATGAATTGATCTGTTGCTACACTGCTGCTCTTGTGCCAAGAAACTTTTAACTCTTTCGGCTCAAAACTCCCCGTGTTTTGCTACTTACTCTCTCCTCCCGAGCATACTACAATTAAATCAGAAAGCAGAAATTAAAAACGAAGTGGGAAATAAAAAAACAAGAGCATAAAAAGAACGGGGGAATTAAACCCACAAGCACATGCAGAACACAAAAGAGCCACGATATGGAGTGTAGCGGTGCTTCGTCAGAACTTCTACTGTATAAACAACGTGATTCTTGTTCTTACAATGCTGCTAAAACTTGGAAAGGAGACAGAAAGGCCTTCAACCTCCACAATTCCACGTATAGCAAGAACTCCGGGGCAAACCCAACAGAAACAGGGCTAGCAGCAAGAAAAACAACAGAATCCCTGACCTAATTCATTGCAAACGTTCACTTACCGAGAACGCCTTAAGCATTTCCAACAGAACCCCCTTTCCTACACATGTAAAAAAGAACAAAAAAGCAAACTGAAAAGCTCTCAAAAACAACCCAAAAGATAGCTGCTTTGGTAAAATTTGGGTAACAGCTCCTAGTGCTTTTCCATCTTGTTTTGGATTTGTTTTGCCCACTTAAAAAAAAAAAAAAAATTGAAAATAGACTCTTGTAATTAAGAGATAATTCCGGGGGAAAAAAATATTTGTGGGTAGAATAATAATAAAAAAAAAATTAATACATCTATATATCTCCCACTTTCCAGTTCTGCTGCAGTTCCCCCTAAACTGCTGCTGCTGCTTGCTCCAATCTGCTGCCTGCTTAACAACGGAATGACAGGCAACATCTGTTTGTATAGAAGCCAAGATCGAGCCTTCAAAATTTTTTTGGCTCAGTTTCTTATTTTCTTTTTTTTTTTTTTCCCCTCTCCCCCCTCCCCCTGGAAAGCTTTAAAAAAAAAAAAAAATTGAAGTAAAAGCGCACAGCAAGATTTTGAAAGCAACTCAAGTAAGGCAGCAACTATTTTCCCTTGAGTTATTTCAAGGTACAGTACTTCGAGGATAACTCTTTCCTCTCTCTCCACCCGCCGTCACCTCCTCCCCTGCTCTCCCCACCCTACATCCTCTCTCTTGCCCCATTCTATTAATAAAGTATCACACAAAGTGGAAAAAAAAAAAATCCAACATACCTTGATCACTAAAAGGCCACTCCCTCCTCTGGGGAGGGAGGGGGTTTCTTCAGTAGCCAACTAAAAAAAAATTGCACGGGGAGGGGAATAATGGGACGGTTCAGGGGACAGTCTTGCCACAATCCTCTCATCCTCTTTATTTTTTTTTTTTTCTCCCCTCCATTTTACAGACTATAAAATACATTGTGCATATTTTCAAAATAAAAGAAATTGTTTTGCAATAAATAAATATGCAAAAAAAAAAAAAAAGAAAAATCAGCCCAGATCCAAATAGAATTCAAATGACTAACAATGTCAGTCGACTGCCAATTCTGTGGCAAATCGGGAGAAAGCACAATAATTCCACATGCTGAGATGTGAACAACTGGAAAGAAACCAACTCTC
>NW_010110143.1:13562-26712 GCF_000699245.1 Pterocles gutturalis | reverse complement strand
CTACAATAATATTGAAAAGAACAGTATATACAAGTTTATGAATGAGTGATAAACAGTGATACTGCCCCCCCACCCGATGACCAAGGCTCAGCCTGTTCCCAGCTAGTGATCCTGGAGCAGGGAGAGTCCTGAACCCGCACTCACGGAACGGAGATAACAGTCTGAGTGTCCCAGACTGAGAGCTGATCGGAGGCATGGCAGGGGGAAGGCCTTGGGCGAGCGACCACCTGGAGCAAGATGGTCTGAAGCAAAAAGGGAGCCGGAACAAAAAAGGGCCAATCTTTCAGAGGGTCCTCACCTATATACTGGGCATGACGTGTATGTTATGGAATAGATTATTGGCCACTTTGGGTCTCAATCCCGAACCTAAGATCTAATCCTGGGCTAGTAACTGGGGTGTGCTACCTCCCAGCTTCTCCTGTTTGCAGACAGCCAGAGAAGCTGAAAGACCTTGTCAGCCATGTAAACATCACTTTATATCAGCTTTCTTCTGAGCACAAATCCAAAACACAGCCTCTTGCTAGCTATTATGAAGAAGGTTAACTCTGTCTCAGCTTAACCCAGGCAAATCACTTGCTGGTAGCCTCAAAAGAAAGTCTGAGGATTGTATAGGCTGAAGTTGGAGAAAGCATCTTCCAGACTCCCACAAGGTATATCCTTCATGCTGGGAATGAAGAGCAGTCATTGGCAGGAGTATAGAAAAGGCCGGTTTTGTTTTGGTCTCATTGGACCTGCCCTGTAAGTAAAGGGGCATCTTTCTTTTTTTCTGACAGCCACCTGCAGTAATTGCAAGAAGGAAGTTCGTAATTAGGCCTTTATAATTAAAAGATGGATAATATTTGTATTACAGCAGCCTAAATGAAGCAAGATTACGTTACAGCAAATCTTCAAAATGATCTCTGTCAAAGGGGACTGTAAAGGAAGGTCTTGCAAGGGATGTTTATTGGTCAAGAAGATTGACTGGAAGACTGGCAGCTGTGACATAAAAGATGAAAGTAGTAAGAAAACTGAACTGGAAATAAAGTATGCATTTCTTAATTAAACCCAAATTGAAAGAAACTATGTCAGTCTTAGCCCTCCCAGGCCCCAGGGTCTGTTCCCTAGGAGATAAGGAAAAGGAACCATGCTCCCACCTAGCGTATTTAATTCAGGCAGCTGGGAGAAAAGCTTCAGTTGCATCTGATTTTAAGAACTGATTTTTGTTTCCTTTGAGAAGTTAATTGAGAAAAACAATTAGAGAACTGTGTATTTCATACAGGAACAGCTGGCTGAGCATACTGGGTTTCCCATATCGTAAAATTTTATGTAAGGTTTCATTTTTTTTTTAGGTAAGAAATTTGATAACCTAGAATATCTCAGAAGCAGAACTTGTGAGCCCAACGTTATCTTCTGCTTTAAAGACAGTGTTTTAGTTGTGAGAGGGGGTGTGCAGCCTGTGTGCTTGGTTATGTTTTCTGGAGGCAGAGCTCACTTGATGACTTTGTCCCAAATTAAACTCCTCTTTTCTCCTGTTTTCATTTACTTTTGCCCATTTATCCACTTGTGGGAGGGGAAGGAGGTATTTTTTAAGACTTCTTCTAGAAATACTGAAAATTTTTCGATTATTTACTTTGTTGGCAGGTTTAATTCAGGTGTCAAAAGCCACACGCTGGCCCAGTTTCAAAGAATATTTACAACCACAGTCTCTATGAATTTGTGCGTCATAAGACACCTCAATGCTCTTTGCAAAGGTGTTTTTTAGTGTCTGAAACAACAACAACAAAAAAAACCTATCCTGGTAGGAAGGAGACTTAGTTAACTCTTTTCTCAGTTGATTAGAACAGATAGTTATATTCACTTTTAAATTCATGGCAGAACCTCAATTTCCCTTTCTAAATAATTTCGATGTTGTTGTTTTTCTCATTCTGCCTTTTTTTTTTGCAGCTAAGACAAGTATTCCAGCAATTCTATGACTGATATTGTGTCAGAGTGAAGATGAACAAATTGTTCCCAGTTAACTCCTTTCCTTTTCAAGATGTGTGTTTCAAGCCAATGTCTCTGGCTATCCTACACTTAAAATGGAATTACTTTTGCTGACTGAATTTCATAAAACACTCTGGCGTCCACAGCTGATGATCTCAAATTAGATACTGAAAGATATTTGGAGGATATTTTGGTGTGTCTTAATATTGGAGCTTCACACCATCAGTTATTCAGATTTCTTTGTGCTGCGTTTATATTTTCTAACTTATTTATCTTTTGACCTTTAGGATACTGTCAGTATAGTAACCATCTGAGTGTATGAGCTCCTGAACAATTTCTCAAAGAAGAGAACTTCAGTGAAGCTCAACACTGTTACTGTTTTCTAAGTACGCCTGTATACCTCTCTCAGCTTGCTCCAGCTGGTTGCCATGTTTTACTGAGAATTATGATTACACAGGTGGCTTAGTCTGAAAGATACATACTGCTAGATGCTATAGATTAAAAAAAAACAACAACCCAAAACACCCCACACAAACCAAACCAAAAGGACAGTTTTCCACAGGGCAGCAGATGGGAAACTGAGTATCTGAGACGGGTATAGAGTTAGAGCCTGAAGTGATGCTTTTCTGTTTCTTGTTTTCCTTCTCACAACTTTGCATCTTACTGTTTCTGTGCTTCATATGAATGATGTTGCTAGGATTTTAAGTTGAGAGACCAAGGTGTGTGTGATGTACCAGTGCTGTGAATCAGCAGAGGGCACTACGTGCCTAGAAACCTATGTAACTGTGAATTAACATGCAGAGTGACATCTTGGTGAAGTTAGCATCAGTTACTGCAAGGTTTAGATAGTTTAGCTGAGGGAATATCTGTGCTCACTCAGTGATGCAGAGAATGCACCCCACTGTCTAATTTCTTCCAATGGAAGCTGACTATATTTATAAAATGTTTATACTGTGTTATAAGAAAATGCATGTATCAGTGGCACCAGGGGCTTCAGTTCACAATACCACACCCACTTGGGCGCTACCTGGGCACATAATGTTTAGGGGGAGCATAAAGTTGTCTTGTGCCTGCAAAAGTAGACTTTCTCCTGAGATCCCACTCTGCATTGAGGTACTGATGATATTTCCTGGCAGAGTGTGTCCTTTCTCAGCCAACCGTTCACTCACTCTTACCCTCCCAGGAAAATGTGTGTGGGATCTGGTCCCTGTGCCCTCCCAGCTGCTCATATTGCGTTGCCATGCTGTGGTTTTTTTTCCCCTGTAATAATCTACTTCTTATGTCAACTATTTTACCTGAAATAGAGCTCATGTATGCGGAAAGTTTTTTCCATACTACTTGTATCACTTGCGTCCAGCGTAACTGAACCAAACGCTGGTTGACGTGAAGCAGATGCATGAGAAGAATCTATTGAGAATTGTAATATTTGTGACAAAGTGGATTTCTCATTTCCCTGTTTATTTATTCCTGAGACATCTGTGTTGCATGAGTTTCCTCCCTATAGTTTCAGTTTCTTAAATATGCCATAGCCCATACTGCAACAACAGCCTTTGTAAGCAGCAGGTGACCCATACAGTAGCAGGTAGGCTGATGGTGGTGTTCTGCTGCATTGCAAGTGGCATCATGAAACAGTTTCTAAAAAATATATATGCCTGTATTAAATACCACTAAGCCCTAAAAAAAAAAAAAAAAAAAAAAAAAAAAAAATTATATGTCGTTTTTAAAAAACCCCCAAGACCAAAAAAAAAAAAAAAAAAAAAAAAAAAAAAATAATTCTGAGCATTATAGGGCTGGTGTTGAAATGTCAAATGGTTAGAAGGGGTGGTTGTTATTATTGCTGGTTTTATACTGCTCTGATTTAGGTATAAAAAAAATTGAAAAGGAAATGTTTTGTGTATCTTGGGGCATATTTTTCATCTGTGTCTTGTTTTTCTTTAGAGATTATACAGCATCAGGAGGTATGGAGAATGCTATTCCCAGCAATATGATAGAAATAGGCAAATTTTGCCTAAATATCAATAAGGTGGTTGTTTTTTGCAAAAGTGCAAATTCGTGATAAGTAGAGCTGAAATGTTTCCGTTTGTTGGAAATTACTCAGAGCTATGTGTAGTCTTTCTTTGATGCTGCTATTTTTGTTTCTGTGTAGAGCCTAATCTTGCAGTTTCTTCTCAAACAAAATTCTGATTGACAGCTCTTGGAGTTTTGTCTGTGTAGGAAAGAAGGATCAGGCCTTAGGTAATGTCTTAGGAGCTCTTGAAGGTAGCTTTCACAGGAGACTCCCTTGCTTTTATGATTGTTTTTATTTTTCCAGGTTGAAGTTTGTTCTTGTGCTTTATGAGACTTGTTTCCCCAGGTTTCTGCACAAGAGGCATACCAAAGATTTCCCTTTCAGCAGTTCAAATGCGGTGAAATAGAAGAGTACTAAAACAAAGATATGTTTTGTTTGTCTCTTAGCCTGTGCTCATGAGGAAGCACCGCAAGGAATTCATAAGACTTGAGTTAACTCAGAGGGAATAACTCAGTTAAGATTGCCTCTGGCTGAGCAGGAAGCTCAGAACAAAATCAGTAATTGGAATAACCCATTCTGATGCTGCCCTGGTTTTCTTGAGCACAGCAGGATACAGGTTTTGTAAATGTAAATCTGGGAAATGCTAGATACTTTAAACCAAACTGATATGCTCTGTCTGGTGTTTACACTGGTGAAGAGTGGCTCCAGTTTTCAGAAGGCGGCACAGTAAAACTGACTTCTGGCTGCCATAGGAGTTAGTTATGGAATTTTAATGTGCCCAAAAAGGCTAAAAGGTAACCAAGGTGGTTCAGATGTTACTAGCTGGGACAGGAAGGTAGGTACTCAGTCTGAGAGCTTTTGTTGCTCTTTCATAGCCCTTTGGCAGCTGAGTATGAAGGTGTGCCCCAGTTCAAATTAAGGTAATGTTAAGAGACTCTGTAATAGTAACCAAATGTCCATGTCGGGACCAAATGCTTCTGATAAAACAAGCTCACTGTGTTCATCTCTGTCTACAGGGATATGTTTTCTTGATTTCAGTTTAATGTATTTTCATATGGCTGAGCACAAGAGCTGTAGAAATGCACTGAATGTAAAAAAAACCAAAAAACCAAACCAAAACAAACCACACCTCCATTTTCTGGAGTATTTGTGAACATGTGCTGTAATGTCCGTTCTTGATTCGGAAATGCTAAGTTTTCAACCTTGGTACCTCTGGCTCGTGAAGTGACTGGAGGTCTACTCTGGCTATGACAAACCTTTTGACTGAAAAACTTGTTAAAATTCGATGTTCTGGAATTTTACAAACCATAATCTCTCCTCAGAAGCCCTGCAAAATGAAATTGTTGTTTTGCAGCTACTTCTTCATGTGTCTATGTACCAAAGAATTAATTTCTTTCCTCCTACACTTTGCTTTCTACCTTGGTTTTTCTTGCAAGGATTCTGTTAAGAGTCCTATGTCTGTACAAAGACTAGGTGAAAAAACAGTTTCTTCTTCACTTTCTTTAACCTGCTGGGGTGTTTTTGTAAACTAATTTTCTCTTATCTTTAGGTTTGATTTTTGGTCTTACTGCTTTCTATCTCTCAGTTTGAATTAGAAGTCCTTGCAAACACTTGCAGATTTGAATAATGTGCTCTCTGTCCCTTCTTTCACATTATTAATAAAGAGGCTAAATCAAATCAAGACTGATACTCCTTTGCGTAAGTGGTCTTCGGATACTTCTTGTCAACAAGACACTGGTGGTGTTGTTCCTTGGTTCTAAATATTGAATCTTGATGCAGTATTTCTTCTGAAGCCAGCGTAAATTTTTTTTCAGTGAAGGGTTGGTGTGGCACTGCATCAAATATCTATTGAAAGTTAGTACTTCTTCCAGTTGATATTCATGCTAATACAGTGCCCACTTAAATACATAATTTAATATAAGCTTTGAAAAATCAGCTGTGGCACACAATACGGCCTTTATTGTTGATCTATTTTATGGAGTCCAGAATGCATTGTGAAAAAATGAGTAACCACATAATGCTAATGAGCATTTCTTTGTGAATTTTTAAAGCTGTTATGCTGCCATCCATATAGTCAACCAGGGAAGTCCCATGCAAATGAAATAGTTCTAGAAGTTACCTGTCATCTTCTATTCTTAGTTCAGCTAGACTTTCTGAATATCTAGTGGTGGATATATAGATATATAGAATCTAACTATTAAATATATAGTGACATTCATATTGGCCATACTATCACTGTCTGGAATTTATGGCTAGAGGAGTTGGATTGGAATAATGAGTCATTATTAGTAAATGCTACATTTTCTGTAGGGCTAGGGATTTTTAGGTTAGCTGAAACTATTTTTTTCCAGGAAAGGCACCAAGCTGTGATTTTAGCCTATAATAAAGGTCATCACAGCTGATTTTGTCTGATTTTGAAAGAAAAAACAACCCCACTAAATACAATTAACAGTTCATTCTTTTAATGAACATTTAACAGAAAAAAGTGTAACATCTGTTTCCATTTTTCATCTCAGTTGAGCGATGCTGTTCCATCTCATTCTTTTTGGTCTGATCGTAGTTACTCTACTGCAGAGTGTTAGTTTTGTTGCCCAGAATCGCCCAATATAAAGCTTTGAAGATACAAGGCATTATCAATTCTGCACACAACTGACTTAATTCAACTGTGTATCACACTTAAGTTGTATATGTAGAATAACAGGATCACAGAATGATTGAGGTTGGACAGGACCTCTGGAGGTCATCTTGTTCAACCCCCTGCTCAAGCAGGGCCTCCTAGAGCCAGTTGCCCAGGACCGTGTCAAGATGGTTTTTTAATATCTCGAAGGCTGGAGACTCCACAGCCTCACTGAGTGACCTGTGCCAGTGCTTGGTCACCCTCACACTGAAGAAGTGTTTCCTTAAATTCAGATGGAAGCTCCTGTGTTTCATTTTGTGCCCATTGCTTCTTGTTCTACATGCACACACAGACATGATCTATCGGAAGCTGTTACATGTATTGGTTATATTTGTGCTTTCTTCCAGTGAGCACTTAAGCAATTGGTGCAGCTTCTGCACAGAGAAGCCATGATTATGGTTGTATTTGTTTTTATGATGTTTTTGTTTGTTTTTCATCTTGCAGGGTAAGTCTTACCCCTTTAAAGGTCCGTTCCCTACTGTGTGGAATCCGTTAGCCTACCTGGACTACAACAACCTATGGAGGACCATGGATGAAATGGGAAAGGAGGTATGGCATGAGGAGTTGCAGCTGCCCGTCTCAGCTCAGCTTTGTTTCCATGAAGGGCAGAGTGAAGAAAGGACTAGGATGCAGATAGTCCAGGCTGCTCTAGCTTGAACAAACCTGGTGCTGGCAAGAGCAGCACTATGTTGTGCATTTTTGTACATGCTGATGGTCAGAGCACATGTTATGAGTGGCATCCTAGCAAGCTTTTCTGAAGGCCATGTTGCTGAGGCTGTCTGCAGTCATACCTTCATATTTCTGCATATGTGAACATTAGGGTTTGTGCATGTGATTCTTAGCACTTTTCTTGATGATTGGGTAAGTAATGTTTTAAGAGGTTTGTAGACCTTCAACATATGCCCTTCTCCACCCTCCAATTCAGCTCAGCCGCTTTAGTTTGTTACCAGTCATGTATGTTTCCTGTTGACTGAGCTGAAAGACTTTGAGAAGAGGTTGCTGTTACTTGTATAGATGAATGTGAGAGATATGAAATAACTCAGAGACATTCCCTAACACTGTAATTTGAATTTCTAGGCAAAGTTCTTAATGCTAAAATTACCCTCTATTCTTAAACCTAACACGAAAATCTTAAAACAAACAGGAAAAACCTAAAAGTATCCTCTGTTAAGCTCACTGTATCACCTGCCTGGAATGTGCAAATTGAATTGCCATGTAAAGATAAGATCATTTGTGATTGATTGTGTTAGTTATCTGTTTTTTATGCCACTTGTTCACTTGCTGATGAATGCTCTTTGGTCTCCTTAGATTCCCAGTGAAGCCCCATGGAAGGCTCCACATGCAGAAGAATGGGACAAAATGACTATGCAAGATTTCATAGATAAAATTTGCTGGACAAAGTAAACTCTTTAATATTAAATGTAGCTTATATACTTTAGAGTTCTAAATATGCATTACTGCTTTGCGAACAGATATAACTAGCACTAGAATACAGCCTTTTTAAAGAAATGGAGTGAGAAAATCTTGTAATAATGGACCACAACACCTGTTAACACAGACAGTAGATTCTGTTATATTTTCATAAATTTTTGGACTAAAATAAATGTAAAAGGAAAATGTATTTGAGGAGGGTTATTTCTGAAGACATAGGTAATACCTTCATCTATTATATGCACTTTCCCTCTCTTTACTGTGTGTTTAACTTTTAAGAGAAAAACACTCTGGCTACATCAGGTTTTTGAATCAAACTTTTGGTGGAAGAACACACATTTGTTCTGTGCAGGAAATATGCATCTGATTTTACCAAAGTGCTGTAAAAATAACATATATCTTGAAATAGCACTAAATCACTTTAACACCCATCATTCTGTTGTTTAACTGCCGCACTATATACCATCCAGGGAAACTGTAAATGCTTCCTGTTTTTATGTATACATCAAAGTAATTTTTTTTACTTGCCATTCAACAGGAATTTGGTTATCTTCGCACCAAAGTGAAAAACAATATTAATTCTGCCTTGCTATAAAGCAGACTGATTTCTACAACAACCTCTTCAGAATTTCTAAGCACCCGACACGTGGCTGCAGCGAGCATGCATGAGCTTGGTGCAGAAGCCTGCTAGCACCCACTCAAGCTCACACTGTCATTGATGGGGGCATTTTTACAGCTTCAGCCTGCCTCTAAAGGGCAATATGATCGTTGGGAGTTGACAGTAGGCTCTTGTCCAAAAACTTTTAATCTTCTGGTTGTTTTGCTTTAACAAGAGTGACAATTGCACAAAAGCATATAGAAATCCTTTCTCCTTTGTATCACTGTCCATATTCAGTAAAACCAAAAGAAATGTATGCTGGGAGTTCCGCTGGCCACCTGAACCTCTGATTTGGTAAGGAACTCTACAAGTTAGCGAAATGCCACGCACTGGTAGTCATTGAATATCCAATAGCTCACGTGACTACGGTTATATTTTTTCAAACTCTGATGGAATAAGACTTGACA
This sequence comes from Pterocles gutturalis, assembly GCF_000699245.1. Classification (NCBI taxonomy): domain Eukaryota; kingdom Metazoa; phylum Chordata; class Aves; order Pterocliformes; family Pteroclidae; genus Pterocles; species Pterocles gutturalis. Next base: position 17,569 of record NW_010110143.1, on the reverse strand, counting down.
TTTTACATTGGCATAACTGTCAGCCTCCCTTAATTCCAAGATGCTTTTCAGATTTTATACGTGCATCTCAGCTTGATTTGCCTTGTTTGTTCAAGATTTAGGCAATGTGCTGTAGAAACTTCCTGCCTGGGAAGGTAATGATCCAGAAGGGTGATCTTCTACTATTTCCTCTCATCTAACAGACTGTACAGATTTGCTTTTGGCTAGAGTTGCATGCTGTAAATACCCTGAGTGCTCTTAGTTGAAATCATACTGCCATTCGTAGGTAAAATATCAGGGGAAACTTGGGAACTGAAATGCTGGAAAGCAATGGGAGAAGGCAGTAGAAACTAGGAGAATTTAACCACCATCTAATAGCTTCTGCTTATGAAATATTAATAAATACATATACTAATTCTCCCACTAGACAAAATATCTTTCAGAATTTATAATATTTTACAGTATGTGTTTATACAGACAAAAAATGATAAATATTTTCTGTATTTTTTTGTCTGTCAAGAGTGAAGCCAGAATGCACCAGTTTTTTGGAAAATGGATCAGCTTTTTACTTGAGTGGGACTTTGCATTTTTAGGAAGGACAGAAGCTGCCTTTTCTCTATGTAGATCTACAGCTGCTTGAAATAGTAGGAGTTACACTTTTCACTTTTCTTTTTTTGAAAGTTCGAAGACTGAAGAAAGAAAGAAGCAACTAAAAGTGGATTCTGTACTGGTTTTGAAAGTTGTTGATTGCTTGATGCCTGACATGTGAAATAGTGTAGAATCTCAGTTCCTATCAGTCACAATGCAGTTAAGCTGTACATCTCCTAGTCCTGTCCATGTCCCTTTAAACTCCTCCTCAGAGTGAGGGCAGAGGAAGTACTTTGCTTCTAGCAGAATAAATGTTTCCCTGAGCCTTAATTAACTCTGTCTTAGTGCACCCCAAAATCTTGGACAGGTTTATATGGTGTTTTTCAGTAGAGCTGTTACGAAAGCACCAACTGGAGGACACAAAGAAGTGATCCTTTTTCAGACACAGTCCACTTTTCCACTTCTGTGTTCATCACCACTGGCTACCAGACCACTGTTTAAAATACTGAGTTGAACAACCAAAAGTATCCTTTCCCTTTTCTTACCAGATTTTTGCGTGAATGTGTATTTGCTGTCTCTTCACTTATGACTTCCTACCCACATTTCTTCACATGTCGCGTTCCAGCTGCAGCACCCTCCCTGAGCACAGCAGAGGAGTGGGCAGTGAGGGGATGCTGATTAATTCAGAAGGCTTACATAGTTTAGATGAGATCCCTAACTTTTTTTATGGCAAGTGTTTAATAATCTCTATGATGTGTGCTTAAGGGACAGGCATTCAACAGGTGCAAACAGCTGCAGATATTGTATGTAACCCAACAACCATGAGAGGACAGGGTGGTTTTGGAGCCCAGAGAAGACAGGAGGACTTGCTTTCCTTAATCCTGAGTCTAGGATGACCAGCTAACTTTGTGTTAGTAGCATAAAGTGACATTAGGTTTCCTGGGTTGTTGTGTCTCCTGGAGCCCTAATTTGTCTGGAATACAACAGTGCTTGATTAAACATATTTTGCAGGGTTACTTGAAAAATATTGCGTAAAAGAAATTGAATGTTTCCTACTTCAACTGAAGTTAAGGAGTCCTTTGCCTGCAGTGAAAGAAAAGGTTGCCAAGGACAGTCTCTCACCTACTAAAGAGCAATCTTGTCACCCTTCTTCAGTTTTTAAATTAATTCACTTTCTTGTCTTTGTTGCAGTGCTGCCAAGAGTTTCGCAACTCTGTTTGTGAATGTGGATGTCACTTCTGAACCCCACGAGGTCTCTGCCCTTTGGTTTTTGTGGTACGTGAAGCAGTGTGGGGGCACAAAAAGGATATTCTCAACTACCAATGGAGGACAGGTACTGTCAGCCATCACCTTCTGTGGCTTGTGACAGGGCCTGTTTTAACTTCATTCTTTTGCTTGTTTATTTTAGTTCAGAGAGCCAACTGAAGTGTCCATGATTTTGAGCCAGTAGCACACCAATAACTAGTTTTATTCATTTACACGTTATTCTGGATCTTGCAAAACTAGGCAGTAGATGCAAACTAGGCCTGCAAACCAGGCGTCAGTAGATTTGTATCTTTTCCTGACGCTGGCTTCCTTCTCGGCTCTGGTTGGAACACATACTTTGCTTATCCACAGTTAAAAAAGCAAGTTTTACTTATGCTTATTTCTGTCATGAGGCTGAAGCAAGCCTTACCACTTCAGAAGCACTTAATGGAAATGGCAGTGCTAGCTGCACAAGTGTGTAGAGCGCTCCAAATTAATAATGAAAATGTAGCCCAAAGGTGGGTTCCTAAGGATGCTAGCTTCCAAGGATTAGAACTGTTAAGATCTTAAAATCAGCCTGAAGAAAAGGAACACCCCTGCTTAAATATGATATTGCTCTGAAATGTTTGAAATCTGGTATGTTAGAGCTGCTTCTCCATTTCAATAAAGTAAAGACTCTGTTAGTGGTCTTCTCCTTGAGAAATGCAAATTTTACTAATTGTAGTAGGAATAATTATATTTTTAGAAATACAAATTATTTAATCATAAATAATTAACTGAAAATGTGAATACATTAAAACATGATAAAATGCATAAATATGCATAGGTAAGCCATAATTATAGATAACTGTAAATATGTTGAATAAAATATTATTTGAATTCTGTATTATGTTAGAGGTGATTTTAGTTTGAGTTAGATTATATATTGCAGGTGACATTTTTGGTATGAGGTACGTCACTTCTTATACCTTGTTATCTGAGGATCAGGGTTCCTTCTTCTGATCCACAGACCTCTGCAGGGATAAGAGTGAGCTCAGAGAAAAGTTAAAAAGTTTAAGCACTTTTCAGAAGACTTGCTGATTCATACAGGTCTTTGGAATCCATTTGGAGACCACATGAGAAGGGATTTTCTCATGAGATTACTGATATTTATAGTATTGGCTGGTGGTCAAATATGGGAAGTATGTGAGGAGTTCACTGAAAGAGAAAGTAACATGGATAGGTTTTCCAGGTGAGAGACTGCCAAACTTCCCGAAAGTGTTTTGATAACAACAGAAGAATGGGGTTTGTTTGAAAAGCCAGGCAAAGTGTTTGTCATGATATACGCTTCACAAGCACTGCTCTGCTGGGTGCACTTTGCCGAGTTATTGTTTCTTGTGTTTCAGGAGAGGAAGTTTGTCGGGGGCTCTGGCCAGATCAGTGAGAAAATAATGGAGCGGCTGGGAGGCCGGGTGAAGCTCAGGAAGCCAGTTGTCCGCATCGACCAGTCAAGTGAAAGTGTCATAGTGGAAACCTTGGATCATGAATTATATGAGGTAGTAAACCTCTAACATTTAAGCAACCATCTGTGCTGGGATGGCTAGAATCATAGAATGGCCTTGAAAGGAACCATAGTACTCGCCTATTTTCACCCCCCCTGCCATATGCAGGCCCCCCAACCACTAGACCAGGCTGCTGAGAGCCACATCCAGCCTGGCCTTGAATACCTCCAGGGATGGGGCATCCACGACCTCCCTGGGAAACCTGTTCCAGTGTGCCACCACCCTTTGGGTGAAAAACTTTTTCCTAATCTCTAACCTAAACCTCCCCTGTCTTAGTTTAAAACCAGTAGAAAAACCTTTTAGCTTTTCCTTTTTGACTTCTTCAAAATCCTTTACAAAAATGTAGCAGAGATTTAAGTGACTATGACAGAAAGTCACACTTTCTGATTGTCCCAAAGTAATAGCAATAATAGAGCTTTAAAGTGATGCCTGAAAAGCAAAGTGTATATTCAGACTCTTCCTTTGCTAGCATCTCTTCTTTGTGTTCAGTTACCTTCCAAATTACAGGATAATTGTAAGGTGAATACAAAAACGTAGCTTAGTAATAAATTTTTGGTGAAAAGCATTGCAGGCTTTGCTTCCAAGTTGTAACAGAGGAGTCCAGATGGAAGGGAGACCGATGGACTGTTATAACACAATGTTTTTTTTTTTAAG
>NW_010110143.1:0-13531 GCF_000699245.1 Pterocles gutturalis | reverse complement strand
AAAGAGCAGCTGCCCATCATTTGGACAGATGGCTGTTTATATAATGCTTGATTGATGTTTAACAAGCAGGATTTTGTGAGGGTTCAATTTTGCAATTCTTATGCTAAATGCCAAAATTGCTTCAGAAGATACACCCTGCAGCCTCCCCAGATGTCTGCCAAGATCATTAGAGCAATATACTTAGGATGAAGTGGTGGAGAATGTATTTGGCTTATGTATAATTTCTTTTTCAGAGCAAATATGTGATCAGTGCCATTCCCCCAGCTCTTATTTTGAAGATTCATTTCAACCCACCTTTGCCCCCAATGAGAAACCAGCTCATCAACCGAATCCCCATGGGCTCAGTCATCAAGTGCATTGTGTACTACAAGGAAACTTTCTGGAGGAAGAAGGGTATTGCGTTTTAATTCAAAGGAATAGTGACAGAGAGAGGGAAGAGGCTACATGGTAACAGAGTAGACTTTGTGTTTAGGGGATGCTGGACCTTAGGAGGAGACCTCATACACTTCTATGCCATTTTTGCCTTCTCCTGTTTTAGATGCTTGAGGGATCAGTTGGGAAAAGAGGGTGGATGGGGAATAAAAAGAAGGAGGTAGGCATGAGGAGAGAATTCATGCCTTTTGCTTATTGCCTTGGTTGTTCTTTGTTGTCCTCTCCTTTTCCTTCAGTGGCACCTGGGTATGAGATGAGTCTCTCCCTCTTGTACAGTAATGTAAAGGTACAAGTGATGTCAGATGGAAAGAGGTTTTATCCCATCCATTATCAGCCTGCAAAAGTTCTGCCTTCTCAATGCACTGGGCAGGATTAATTGAAGGTGTCTTTGCATAGACATCCCCAGCTGGGCTAGACATCCTGGACTCCCTTTGCATGCTGAATACTTCTGTCATGATTCCTCAGCTCTCATTTAGAACTTACGAAATACAAGACAAACTACAATGTAATAGCACCCATTTCTCATCACTGGTTGTAAGAAGTCTACATCTGTGTTTGTCTACACATGTCATCCACCCTTCATCATTGTGAATGGTTTAAGAGTTCTGGATCCTGGCATATTCTGGCCATTTGTTCTGGGATGGATTGTCAAGAGATGACTCCCATTTCCTGATAGAACCCATACTGTGCTTTGCTAACACCATTGTTCTTCTTTTAAGAACCATTGTCTTTTGTTCAAAACAATATATTAGTATCTCCTTGTATGTCTGACATAAATGGAAATTGTTTCCTTATATGGAAACAGCTGTGGTAGAGACACTTGAACATCTTCACTGAGAGCAACCTGTTTCAGTGCAATTAATAACTACCTTGCTAACTGGGTTGCAGAATAATTTATTTTTCTATCATGAATTCAAAAGTAGGAGATTCCTTTATTGACTTTGTGTTCTAAAGATGCTTGAAAAGGATTGTTAATTGTCAGCACATCTCAGATCTAAACTTTCTCTTCTAGAGAGGATCTAGCACTTCTCTGACTCAAGGCAACACTACACTACACTGCCTTGGAGATCAGCAAGGGAGCTGTGTGCTATTCTTTGTCACTTGATGGGAGTCATGCCACTTGGTTTTTTTGCTCTCCCTTCCTTCATTTTCATATCTCCCTGTGTTAAAATCATAGAATCAGAGAATGATAGAGATTGGGAGGGACCTCTGGATGTCATGTGTTCCCATGCCTTGCTCAAAGCAGGGTGAATTTAGATTAGGTTGTTTAGGGCTTTTTCCAGTCCAGTTCTGAGTATTTCACAACTTCTTGGAAGCTCGTTCCTGTGTTTGGATACATGGATCCTGACTTCTTTTCCACCTTGTGCTTAACAGGGTATTGTGGTACCATGATCATTGAAGATGAGGATGCTGCAATTGGTTTAACACTTGACGACACTAAGGCTGATGGCACCTTTCCTGCCATAATAGGGTAAGAGGCAAGGAAAGTGTCTAGTTAATGCCTTTTTATTTTGTCTTAGAGGCAACAATTGAAACAGAAAACCTGCTACTTTTGAAGGGAAATACTTTAAAATAGTTAAAGGATTGAGTTTCTCAGTGTGTGGTGAATATGTTCTGTGATTTTTTTTCTTTCAAAAAATAAGTTATTTCTATAATTTAATTGCTAATTTTAAAAATGAAACTCTGTTTTTCTTCTTTTTCTCACTGTCATCTTTTGCCTTTTTGTGTGGCAAAGTGCAAAATTGGAGAAGAGGAGAGGAAGGAGAAGAAAACGGGGTGATTGCACAAATGTAAAGTTTTCTCCAAGTATTTTGCCTCCCCCAAATCTTCCAGTTCTTTAATTCTAGAAAACAAATTTTGATTTATATTTTGTTCTGTTCTTTTTTAAACAGACAGATAGTATGATCAGTCTTAGAAAGTTTATTAAACAATTTCCAGTTGAATCCCAGGCTTCACCTCTTGTTGCTATATGCCTGCACCCACTGCTGTATAAAATTAAGGTCATTGGGAAACAGCTTATACAAATATTCTAACCTGAATCTCAGAGTGGCTCCTTCCACAGTGAGTCCTGCAAGCAGCAGGCAGAGCATGTAACATTATGCAGAGAGGTGAAAGGAGTATTTTGGATAGAGACCCAAAACCTACTACTATGAATCACAGCATCTCATCATAAGATATTGGTTTTTTAAATAATGCAGGAAATATACTAACATACTGGAAGTAAATTGTTTGTGGTCTTCTTACAGCTTCATTCTTGCTCGGAAGTGTAGAAGACTGACAGGTCTCACAAGAGAAGAAAGGTAAGTACAAACACTGGAGATCTGCATGGAATCTGAGTCAACATTTTGTTGTAAATGACCAGAACATTAAAAAAAATGCCCCAATTTGAAGGAAGTTGTCTGCAATGTTGTGACAGTAGGCAGACATGTCACTTTAAGGACAGAGATATCTTGGTTTTGGAGCAAGGCCCTACAGAATTCCCACAAGCTGGCAGCAGATGTGGTAGCAAGCCCCTGCCCTTTGGAAGCTCTTTTGTCCAGGTTCTCATTTTCCAGAAGGGCTGCTCTGCTTATGTGACTCTAGCAAAAGAGCTACTCTAAGCTGCTGAATATGAAAGGAGTGTAGATGTTCTGCTGTCCTCGCTGGAAAGGGTCCAGGGCCAGCCTCACCCCGCTGCCCCCTCCCCCCCAGTCCCCGCTACCTCTCTGCCTTCCTGAAAGTGCACTGAGCTCTTTGAAAGCTTGTCAGAAGGGACAGATTTGGCCCATTGTGCTTGATTTTTTTTTTCCTGATCATCCTGGAGGGTCCTTTCAGTGTCTATAACTTAGCGCAACCTTGAGGCTGCTGTAGCTGCCATGAATGAGACCTCAGCATCATGAGGGGTCAAAAAGCTGCCTCCAGCTCTCCACCCTCAATTACTGGGAAAAAAAAATGTCCTTCAGGCACAGTTGAAGGTCTTTTTTACTGTCTTCTTGAAACAAATCTCTGCATACAGTACTGCTGTTTGGTTTATTACTAAAATAGAATTTACGAAGTAATGAGTTTTTTCCATCACACTGATTCATAGTATCTGATCAAATTAAAGCTACATGTAGAGAGTGTGGATATGAGGAGAGCCTTATTTTGATGTGGAGAAAATACATTTGTTTTTAAAGCATGCCACAAGGAATGCTGTGTCCAAGTAAACATTTTTACAGTACTAGCTAGTACTAGAGAATATGTAGTCATCTTAGATTAGCTTTGCAGGTAGTCTAGAAGTCTGTGGCTGATGGGTCTAAATGAGGCTGTTAATATCCCAGTCTTTTCAAATGACAGCCTAGTACCACAGAGAACTTTTAATTTTGCTAGGAATGGACAGTTAAGCCTTTTCCTCAGCACTCAGGCTTTGAGATAGACCCCCGGCAGGTGACTGACAATAAAAGTAGTGTAGGTATTCTGAAATCCAGTGTGCCCAGCATTTTAAGCCATCATAAGCACCAAATGGTGTCTTACACTGTGTGTTAATATACTAGATACAATGAGCATTTGTAGTATTTGAGAACACCTTGTCTTTCTGTGAAATGAAGGGCTGTCCTGGCTGTTTGCAAGGCACCACAAAGGAAAGGTTCCTTCCCCCTGGGTGTTAAAAGCGTTAGCACAATTTCCTGACTCTGCTGCTGCCTATGGCCAAGTTTTAAACAAAATAATTTTTTACTCTTGTCTTTTGAGAAATAAACCTTAGACTAAGAAGTACTTTGCTTTGGTAATGAATGGTTATGGGTTGGTATGTACCCTGGTGCAGGGGTACCTCTCTGGCTCCTGCAGTCCTGGCCACAGCCAGCCAAGGCAGGAACCTGCTGGGCAGCACTACAGCTCCTCTCCTGCTCAGGAGCACAAGTCTCCTTCCAGGGGAGATTGGAGTCTAGAAGAAGGCAAAGTGTGAACCCAGACCTTCTCCCAGTGTAAACTCAGGGTGCAACCAGTTTGTGTGGTTTAGATGGGTGCTATGGTGTTTGCAAGGAGGGATCTTTTGTGAGGAGAGCCTTCTTGTGGCACGCTAGAGAGGATACATCTTGCTGAAGTGCTGTGCTCACCTATCCATGCAAGCTGGGCTCTCCCTTTATCATGTTGATGACGGAGTAAGGTTTTCAGTAATCCTGGGATATGAAGAGTAGGATGTGGAGTTCATGACAGCTATCCTAAATCATGGCTGGGAACAGTGGTTGTGGGAGGGGATGGAAACAATCTTGTAGCCTAAGCCAGACTGAAGGGAGTAAAATTCACTGCTGCCTTCCAGCTGGTCTTCTCAGGCCAGGTGCCAATGAGTAATTACAGTGGTTAGTTGTGCCCTACCTTTCACAGCTGTGCAACGGAGGTGGTGGTGTCACACATTGCCGTGGAATAAGAGACCAAGGAAAAGAGATGAGTGTCTCCATGTGCACTTCTTCCACGCTGGGCAGTGTAATTCTCAACAGGACACTACCTAGGTAGCTCCAGGCATAACATTCCTCTTAGTGCTGGTGACGATTTGACAGCTGAGTCAAAAGCCAAGAAATAAGGATTTTACTCACTGCATATTCCATGTCTTCCATGGTAACCTTAACCATAAATCCATAAATAAGTATTTATTTAAACTGTTCTAGGACTAAAAGTGCAGATGTTGCAGAGAGATCAGCAAATCTGCAAGGATTGCTCTTATTAAGGGGAATGTCCTCAGTGATAGATTGCTGTTGGTACAATTCAATCATAGAATCTGTTACAAACTGCTTTTCTGTGGGGTTTTTTTTTTCTTCTGTCAAGTAATACCTTGTTATTGATGAATAATTCCTTCCAAGGTCAAAATTTCTTAAGAGTCTGAAGATGCCCTTGACCTGAAGCTTAATAATTTCTTTCGCATGGCTATCTTTAACTCTACGTGTGTTTGCAACATAGTTAGCAAATAGCAGTGAACTTGCACCTTCTTGGAGCCCTGCGGTCAGCAGTACATGAGAATCCCTACCAGCCTCTGGTATGCCATTTTCAGGCTCCCTGGAGGGTCTGCAAGTCATGTGTGGAAATAGAGCAAGGCACAGGCAGATCTAGAGGGGTTCTTCTCATGCCTGTCATGGTGCTGGGAGGAGCACAAGCAGATGGGTCCCAAGGTGATAACTTGCTTTCCTGTGAAGCCCTGTGGTGTTACTGACCTACCCTGAAAGCAGGAGCTGGTGGGCATTTGTGAGGGGTGGTGGGCAGACCTCAGCAGAGGCTTTGATGGAACATGCTGTTAAAATGGCTTTGTTCTCTTTGGCAACTGGGTAGGTGCTGGTGGTCTGCAGGGTACGGTGGTCATCACACTTAGGGAGAGACGAAGAAAATGATCCCTTTTGTTATGGCTGTTGCTGGATTCATGTCACCCCCTGACTGCGGAGGGATGTTCATATATAGGTCCTGCAGCTCTCCGAGACCTCCTGGTCAGTCACTGTGTCACCCTGCATTTCTGCTTCTGGAGCAGGCTCACCCCTGTTCTCTGTCCTGGGGTGCAAGCAATGGGCTACTTCTTTCCCCTCTGCTGCTGCTGGGCTTGACACCTGCCAGCAGCAAAATCAGCCCAGGGCCACAGCTCTTCCTGAGCTGTAGCAGCTTGCACTTTCCTCCTCAAGCCCCAACCTGCACAGGACACCTTCTTCAAGGCCCTTCAGGTCTTCCTTGTTTTGTTTTGTTTTGTTTTGTTTTCTCCTCATCCCCTTTCTATAGTATTCTTTGAATTCAGCTGCTCATGGGTGTAGCTGGGCTCCTGTATAGCTGGGTTGCTTCATACAGCAGTATAGATTGGTTTCCTCATATGCTTATATAGCTGCAAGTGTAGCCTGTACAGTTACAGAGCTGGGACTGCTGTATTTCTGTGCCCAGCATGGCCTTCTGTGGAGCACAGGATTTGCTTCCAGAAGTGTTTGCGTGTTTGTTTTTCATAGTTGTTAACTAGTATTTCATCTTGATCTTGTATTTGGGAATTGGTGCAGGCTAACAGTAAACAGTAAGACCCAAAAGCTTGTAGGAACAAATTTAATTGTGCTTGGGGTTTGCTACAGAATTATGTATATTCATGGATTTATGGGCTCATAAACTGAAACAGGAGGAAATTTTATAGATACAGAAATAAAGTACTTATTCCCTGAGAGCCTCAGGCTATCAATACCTGCATGTTTGTAGGAACAAGCCATAAGTTAGACTATGTGCCAAGATAAAAAAGTGCAATGCCTTGCTACTTTCTTTTCCTGAGAACCTTTGGATAATGTATGGATTTGGGCTGCGAGAGGTATCTTAAGGGAACAGCTTGCATAACTGCTGGTAAAACCAGCACTTACGCAGCACAGGTTTGAGTGAGTTATTTCTAGTGATCCAGAGGCTGATCAATTAGGATGGATCTCAAAAAGCTGGAACCTCAAGTTCAAGCAGATATTAATACTTGTTCTCTTGAAACTAGGACATATTAGAGGTGGTTTGTTTTCTTTTTCCTCACATGCAAGTCTTCTGTTGCTTTGCTCTTGTAGGAAGACGAGGCTGTGTGAGCTCTATGCAAAGGTTCTCGGATTAGAGGAAGCTTTACATGTAAGTACAAAATCTAAACCATGGTGTCTCTTGTCAGACTTGTCTGACCTGGAGAAGGGCAGAATGAAACCGGCATGCAGCAGTGCTCTGGTACAGCCCCTCGTAGCTTTTTGGGAAAGGCACTTGCTATGGGAGCACTTGCTGACCTCTGTAGAGGAGTGGAGAGAAGGTCATGGCAAGTCTTGGGTTGTGTTTGTCAGGGAGGATAAGAATGAGCTTATGAAACAGTTAAAAGGCAGATATGTTCTTGTCCAGCTTCATGGGTGGCATTCACAATGCCTACCACCATACATCTCACCTGTTTTCAGAAGTGACAGGCTTGCCTGTCTTTCTCAGTCTGTGTTGAGCGTAGTGTTTCATCTGTTACTAATTGCTAAGATCCGTTGCTGCATGTGGGTTGTTTTTTGTGTTTCCCTTGCCTTCTCTTCCCTGTAATGGTAAATAACGGATAGGATTTGTGTGACCTCATGCTTAGTTTATGTGATCAACGCCATTTATCCTTCAAGGGTACTTTTACGCAAGTTAAATATTGTAGACACCAATCTCGAGATATTGTATGCAGAATCATGGAAATGCTACACTTCACATTTTTTAACAGTGTATATCTGTATCCAATGTGCATATTATTATTATACCTGTGTACACCAGAGGTTAATTTTGCTTTACATGTCTCAAAGCATAAATTTACACTGACAGATTAAGAGGGTTATATTTTTCAGTGGCCAGATTAGCTAGTTTTGTTTTTTTTAAGATAGCTAGCAGTGTCTAAAATTAAGGCTTATTGTGTCAGATTCATGTTGCATTAAGAGACTTGTTAAATGTGCTCATCTTGTCAGACACTGACATGCAACAAATCATAAGCTATTCTTCTCTGCTGTCTCCTCAGTTCTTTTATTAGCTTCCTCGAGACTTTGTCCTTTCCTCCAGTAAATTAATCTCTGTTTTACAGCCAGTACATTACGAAGAGAAGAACTGGTGTGAAGAGCAGTATTCTGGGGGCTGCTACACAGCCTACTTCCCACCAGGCATAATGACTCAGTATGGAAGGTACAGTTTCTATTTATAGAGGGCTTCAGAGTAGTAAGATAAGACCAAGTTAATAAATATCCTCAGAAAGGCTCATAAATCCTCTGTCACTGTTCGCTTTATACCTTTAAGATCACTGGGGAATGTTTTAAACAGATATTATAAACTTCCACTTGTCTCAGTTGGGCTTTATGATGGATGAGTACAGTATCGTTAGGGATTTTTATTCACTTTTGTTATTTAGTGAATACAGCCAAGTAGGTTATTGGAAGGCAGTTGGGAAGCTTTCACAATCTGTTTACAAAACTGGCTTTGGGTATTTGAGATCAGTGTTACCATTTCTGGCACATCTTTAGCTGGTATTTTTATAAACACTGGCAGAGAGTTAATTATTACCAGCATTGACAGTAATGAGTGATTTCTTTGGACTGTTCCTTTCCTTTTAGCGGGTAAGGCTTAATATAGTAATCAGTGTGCCATTGTATGCAGTCCTCTCCAAGATAAATTTTTGCATGAAAATGAGATTTACCAAAAAGAAAAAGGCTTACTGGTCAGATCGATGATTGGATTCAGATACATAGTTTTTAATGTAGTGGCATAGCCCTATTTTTGAAGTATAAGTTTTCACAATTTAACAAGAACTTAGAGTAAAAAAGCAGTTTTAATGAAGAACATATGGAGGCCTCAGTGTTTGAAGTAATTTTAATGATAATTGTTGCAAATTCTGGCAAAAAATACAGTAAAAAAATAAAATCCTTTTTTATTTTTTTTTATTTACTTTTTACTTCAGATATCATAGGTATGTACTTCAGAATGCTACACTGTGCCAGTAATACCTGGCATTGGTATTTATGACACTGGCTAAAATTGTGAGATAGAGTAAGTTTTATCTCAAACTAATTGTCCCTTACACCTGTGAGCAGTGTAAATGTGTAGGAAATGCGAACACTGGTGTGTTTACTATAAGAAACAAAATGCAATGCAGGCTCCCCCTCCAGCTCAGCTCACCCGGAGTTACTAGCTTTAAGTGCTTGCTGTTATTTAAAACACTTTTATTCTAAATTTAACACAAGAATTTAAGTTATCTTTCCTGATATGGCTGATGTGACTTATTGCTTGTCCCCCTCCAGGATTATTCGGCAGCCAGTTGGCAGGATCTATTTTGCTGGCACAGAGACAGCCACCGAATGGAGCGGATACATGGAGGGGGCTGTACAGGCTGGAGAAAGAGCAGCCAGAGAGGTAAAGATGTAAGCTGAAAACAGGGGGCACTGTCAAATAGCCTACGGAAAATGGAAGATCTTCTGGTCGGAGGTGAAATGGGAACTGAGTGTTGACAGCTTCAGGTGTTCTGAAATCTTGATGCAAATCCCTGCAAAGGGGATAAACTTCAAAAAGGATGAAGATTTTCCAGGAATGAAGTCCTTCCTTCTTTAACAGAAATCCCAAATTCTCATCTAGTCATTTTTTCCCCCCAAGTAGCTACTTTGTTACTGATCTTCCTGAGAGTTATGGCCCTCACAAGGAACTGCTCAGTTCTGGGGCTCTGCATACCAAGCCAGTCCCTTCCTCAACTGTTTCCAACAGTACTATTGACATAGTGATATACCATTGGGATAGCCTTGTATAAAGTCATTAAACAAGGACTTAAATATTTTGCTTATGAGAAAATGACAATCGCTCAAGTATTTTCAGGAATATTATAGTTTATGGAGCAGCAAAAAAAGTGTTTTATGAGGTGAAGGGAAAGTTGTGGCTAAAAACTACAGTTGTGGAACAGAAACTGGCCTGGAAGGGATCTGGAGAGTTCATCTAGTCCACACCCCTGCCTAAAAAGACAAGGATCAGCTGTCCCTAAACTGTCCTATTTGTGAAGGTTATACCTAACTGGTTCCTGAAAATTTCCAGAGGTAGTGCTTCATGACCCCTTCAATGTAAGGACGTTATGGCAGAACCTCTAGAGGCCTCAGCAGAGAAGCTGACAAGTGAGACTGACTGGTAAAAATTTTGATGTTTTCCTTTTCTCATTTACTTGTGAAAGGAAAATATGTTTAAAATCTAATGCAAGGGTATTTCTTACTCTCCTGTAGTGAGAAGTTGACAGGGTCTATGAATCTTGTGTAGAATAAAAGCCCATCGTAAACAACAGCAAATCTTAAATCTACAAGTGCCTGGAATTGGAAAAACAATATCACCACCTCCATTTTATTTTACTGTAGAAGTAGTTCATCTCACTGTCTTTCATGACTATCATTTCGGATAATCTTTGTTATCCTACTGATCTCTGGTATCTTTCATACTTTGGCTGCTTTTCCAGTGTGAAAGGCTTTCTTTTTAGTCTAGCTTTTCTCTGTCTGAAAGCAGTGGTCTGTTATCACTCACAGGATTCTGTTCCTCTTCCTACATCATGGTAAAATTTGCAAAACAAGCTACTCCTGGCTATATAGGTTGCCTGTGCAGTAACTGGTTTATGCACGCCTGCCTTTTCCTTGTATACTTAACTCTTAGCCATATTCATATTAGCCTGTTCCCATGGGACTAGTCAAGTTCCAATATCTCACATGGACTGACTAAGCACAGGGAGCTTTTTCTGTTACTGTTTCTGTTTTCTGCTAGGAGAAGTGTCTTATTAAATATCAGGCCTCCCCAGAAATGAGTTGTACAAAGGCTGAGGGTTTTTTTTTAATTTAAATACGCAGTGATTTGTGCTCAATTGTTATTTATCTTCATCATGTCATTTTAAAACAAAAATTGAAGCCAGCTCTTTTTCAAAGAATGAATGGTACTTACTAGAGAACGTTATGTATTTTCAGATACTGTTTGCTATGAAGAAAATCCCAGACAGTGAAATTTGGAAGCCAGAACCTGAATCAATTGTAAGTCTTTCTGTAGATTGAATGGTTTATCTTTTCTCTGTGGTTTTGATAATGAGATAAAATTTTGTTGGCTGTTTTTATTTAAGTTCACTAAAGCAAAGCCAAAATAAACTTTCCCTAACTCACCAAAACTGCCCTTCCCTAAACAGGAACATGGTAGAAACTCAGAGGGGGCACCCATCTGACAACTCTGTAACACAGGATCAGAAAGAACTGCACTTTTTTAACTGGGCTATGAGTCCTTTCCCTGTATCTCTTCTTCTCTTTAACAGAGAAGAAAAATTTGATACACTGTACTTATTGATAACATGAACGGTTTCAGCCCAGTTCTGTTTCTGCTGCAAGAATCTCTTGGTTTACATCCTGCATCTCACAGTAAAGATGTTATGTTGATAATGGATGCTCTCCCTACAGGATGTTCCAGCTTTGCCCATCACTACAACCTTCTGGGAGAGGAATTTGCCATCTGTGCCAGGACTGCTAAATCTGATTGGGTTTTCCACTTTCTTCACCTCTGTGGCTGTGGCTGGGTTATTTGCCTACAGAAAGGGACTTCTAGTTCGAAACTGAAAAAGGTGCTAATGCAAAGCCTCACACTTCAGTGGTTTTCTTTTTTTTCATACATTTTTTTGGCATGTACTTCCCTGCCTCCGAAATCAGATCAGGTCTGGGGAAGAGGAGAAAACAGTAGAAAGAAGAGGCTGGAGGGGAAGGATAAAAGAAAGGGGATCCATACTGAAAAGGAATCTCTTGAATCCAGGCGTACTTCTAGCAGTAACTTTTTGATTGTTGAATTTCTAGGATACTCTGCCAAATGTCATCACCTTGAGGATTTTATCCAGCTCTCACAACAGAAGTGACAAAATACCTCTATAAAGACAGTTCGGATGAGATTTCCTGTTGTTTTTACACTTATATCAGAACTAGACCCTGAACTCCCAAGTCTTCACAGGCACTTCCATCTCTAGTTGTAAACAAAAGATTTCTGCCTTCCTGTGTGGTAGACTGAGAAAAGAAACCCATTGCTTTAAGAATAATTAACTAGTTCATGCAAATTGCTGGTAAGGATCTTTTTAGTGTTTTTATTTTTCACTCAGATGTCCAGAGCCCAGGTAGCACCTAAGGGACAAGTCAGGCTAAGTTTATCCATCTGTACCATGCAAGTGTGGCCATAGGTTGTTGGCATTTCCCTTGGTATATTTGTCCTACAGTGAGATAAAGGACAATGTTTTTACAGCATTCGGAAATGTGGTTGATTTTCAGGCTCCCCAGCTGTGTTCCAGCAGGGAGAGTTTGTGTGTCCCAAACAAGTCTATCCTTGTGTGGGATCAGATCTCCTCATCTCCTCCTCCTAGAAAACTGGTAGGCTCCAGACTATAGCTGGGGTGGCAGTGTGGCAGATCAGGCTGTTGGAACCAAGCGTGAAGAGGGAACCTTGTGCTAATCTACAGACACAGTCTTTTGAATCTTTTTCACCCTGTCTGACATCTCTTTGCCTCCAAAGTCTTCTTTTAGCTCCCCAAGTTGCTGCAAGATAGCACGAGAACAAATTAACCTCTGCCTGCCCCAGGGAGATGGAAAGCCATACATAAAAAACCCTTTTACATATTTTTTTGTGTCTTCTTCCTTTCTTTCATCTACTTAAATTTATATTTTGAACACCTTGAGGCTGTCTCTTGCCTGGTAGGGCACAATAGGCTTGAAAATGTAGCGTTAGCATTAAATAACAACAAAAAGCCCAACTTAACTGCCTCCCAACACCTTGCTTCATGCTTAACACAGTTTAGCTGATTTAGAGCTTCAGTCTCTCCTAACAACCACATTGATGGGATTAGCACTTCCACTTCTGCCCACTGTGCAGCACTGTACTGACTGTGCACTTTTGGTAACTAATCAAGGATCTAAATGATAGATCAAAAAGAATCCCAAATAAGAGTCCCCAATTAAAAGGGACTTGAGGGCACTGGAGCGGATTGATTGGAGGATCAGGAGCACAGGTAGTGTTCTCCTCAATCCCCTCAGTGGCAGGTATGAAAACTGAAAGGATCAGGAAAACACACCTGATCAACACCTGGCTCAGAGGCTGGTGCCAGAGGTGCAACTGTGGTTTTTTGGATCATGGGAAGGCTTAAGTGGCACCAGGCCTGCTAGCAATAGATGGAGTTCAGCTGTCTCATAGGGGGGTGAGGATTCTTGCTCATAAGCTGGCAGGGCTCATCAAGAGGGCTTTAAACTAGGTTCGAAGGGGGAATTGCCAGGCCCCTTACAGACAGACCTAGGGGTGGCACGCTGAGGGTAGGAGTGGATTTGACAGTTCAGCTGAAGTGCATCTACACTAATGCACACAGTGTGAGCAACAAGCAAGAGGAGCTGGAGGCCGTTGTGGTGCAACAGAACAGCTGTGACCTAGTGGCCATGACCGAAACATGGTGGGACGAGTCTCATAGCTGGAGTGCTGCAATGGACAGCTATAAGCTCTTCAGAAGGGATAGGTAAGGAAGGAGAGGAGGTGGGGTGGCTCTGTATGTTAGGGAGTGTTTTGATTGTATAGAAATCGAGGATTGTGATGATAAGTTTGAATGCTTATGGGTAAGATTGAGAGGAAGGGCTAACAAGGCTGATACCCTGCT
>NW_010110142.1:4070-4300 GCF_000699245.1 Pterocles gutturalis | reverse complement strand
TTGGTGTCGCTTGCGACAAGCTGTCCGAGGTGAGACTATTTCGAGCCGAGGGTGACCCCACGGCGTTGTGAAAGAGCAGCAGCTTTGTGTCAGAACAGGATGGCTGGAAAGCACCTGAGGGCCTCGATTCAGTGTTATTTAATTAAGGCCCTGCTTGCAAAGTTTGCTGCTTTAATTGCTGCTCTGATCCCTTGGAAATAGCAAAACCACCCTGCAAAGATGGGGCTGGT
>NW_010110142.1:3444-4039 GCF_000699245.1 Pterocles gutturalis | reverse complement strand
CGCCTTCTGCTTAGACAACACCCCTGATAGGGGAGGTTTTACTGTCCTGAACTGTGTGGTTTCAAAGAGAAACACAGCTCCCGCTGCCTCGCTGTGTCAGTGCGAGTTATCCCTGGGATTACACCTCTTTTCCCATCCGATCCCATCCGGAACGCTCTTGTAGCTGGGGGCCTTGCCCGGGAGTTGTGCGGAAGCGGCATTCTGCTCCGGGTTCCATCCCGACCCGCTCCGTGGCGGTGCAGGGTATCCCCAGCACTGGGGTGCAGGCAGTGAGGCTCACAGGCAATCCTGGCAGCGCTCCGTGGGGCGGAGGAGGGTTGCACAACCTCGCCCGCATCCTGCGACGTGCTGCCTCTTTGCCGACACTTTCCCTTCTCCTCCCGGCGTCGTGTCCCGCTTGGGAGCAGACTTACTGGGAGAGTTGAATCCTGACAATCTGGAGTCTTCTGCATAGACAGAGCCAGGATTTTCCCCCCTCTCCCAGTCCTTCTAGCGCTCAGGAAAGGCTTGGAAGGGTTGTCCCCCTCTGAGCCCTGATAGTTTGGCCTCGAATTGTCCAGAGGAATGGCCAGGGCAGGGCTGGGGAGGTTGCTCT
>NW_010110142.1:832-3429 GCF_000699245.1 Pterocles gutturalis | reverse complement strand
GACATTTCCTTCTCCAGGTTCCCCAGAATGAAACGCTCTGTTTGCTTCTTCCTCCAGCGCACACACGCTCCAAATCCCACCTGCACCATCTGAAGAAGAGAAGGAAGCAGGAGGCCGCCGGCCGTGCTGCAGAGACCGAGGGGGACAGCGGGGACACGGAGCCCGCGGGTGAGGACAGCAGCTCGGCTCCGCCGTGGGGCTGTGAAGCGGCTGGCGAAGGGGAGCGGCCGTGCTTCCCCCTGCACGGCGAGGACTTAGTCCTGGGTGGCCTTGAACCGAGCTGAGTTGTTTTTTTTCGGGATGAGGCAGGTGTGTAAGTGATGGTGTTCCCATGCTGGAAAGCGCTGGGCCCTGGGGCAAGGCTGCTGGGAGCATCCTCCCATGCCCAGCGTTAATTCCTGCCGGAGACGCAGCATTATCCTTGGAATGGTGGAGGCGATCCTGCTGGCATGCAAACGTGTCGTTCTCAGAGACAGAAATAGCCCACGCTCCTCCAGCTTGGCCAGGAGTGCAGCTCCGGAGCAGAGGGAGCTTTTACTGCCTTTATTGTGGAGAAGATTTTTTTTTTTCTTTTATATGGAAATAAAGTGCAAGATGGTTGTGGGTTCCCCTCCCTATTAACAAGCACCGTTTTCTTGCTCTCTGTTCCCACCTGGCCCAGGTTTCCTGCTCTGGGCACAGGGCAGGACATCCAAGCCTGGTTCCTTCTTCCAGTCACGTTTTCTGCAGCTTCTGAAGGAGCTGAGCAAATGTTCTCGGCTCGGCGGAGGCAGGCTGATCCCTGCGCACAGAGCAGGTGCAGAGGGAGCTGGCACCTGTTAGACAGGAACTTGGAAATGATCTCATCGAGTTTGCAACAGATGAGTCTGTCCTAGTTAAAGCCCAATTCCCGGGGGTTTACACTGTGGTTTGGCAGCAGGAGCTGGCCCCACATTTGAATCCGAGTTGCTGAGCAGCAAATTCCTTGTGCCTGGTCCGCCAGGCAGTTGGTCTCCGCAGCGTCGTTCCGGGAGGATGCGAGCGCCGACTGCGTGGCTGCGCTTCCCGGCGTTCGCGCTGCTGAAACCGGGGCAGCCTTTGCCAGGGCACTGAGGATTCTCCTGACCAGTGCAATCGGGATGGTTCCTCCTGGGAGGGTTGTGGGGTGGTGGAGCACAGTTTTTTCCTTCATCTGGTTGCGACACAGCGTGTGGCAAGAGCCGTCTCTGGGGGTGCAGCCGGCACGGGGAAGGGCAACGTGGGCACATTGGCCATCGCGGGCTCTGGAGGTGGTGGGGATTGGATTAAACCCCCAGTTTGTGTTCCTCAACATTGAATTATTTCTGTAATATTCTGTGGGGCTGTTCGGTAGGGGTGTGGGGTGGCTTGGGAGCTCGGACTGAAGGGAATATGCAAGGACAAGCTGGGAATTTGGGTTGGCTTTGCTCTGCCAGCACAGGGCAGAGCTGGGCATCAGCTTTGCAGTGCTGGGCACCGCACTGGTGTTGCTGGGTCTCTGCAGCTCCCAGCTGAGCCTCCTCTCGAGCCCAGACTTGTTTCCATCCCCGCTGACTCAAGCGTACGTGGGTACGGGCTCAGCCCAGCGCTGGAGCACGCGGCCAGGGGGCTGTGGCTCGGGGCCGTGTTCTCGCAGCCCGGACGGACGAGGTGCAGGTGAGGCCGGTGTAAAGCCCCGTTTGCTGCGGATGTGCTGAGTGAGGTGTTGTGATAGCGTGGACGTGGTGGGTCATCTTCCCCGGCCCGGCTGGGACTATCGGGGCAGCTCTGGATGCAAGGTGGGATTATCTGCTCCGTCCCCTGAGTGCAGTCATGACGATACTGTCAGAAATGGATTTAATGGCCGTAATCGGTTTAATATGAACTTTGTTATCCCCACAGATCAATGTTATTCCTCTGCCACAATAGCTGCTGCTCTGCCTGTTCTGTTCAAGAACCTGCTCCTAGCAGGACGGGGTGCAGCCGCTGCCAGGCTGGGTCTCCCCAGCATTCCCCCTGGTGGGGTGCTTTTTTTGGGGGGGTCACAGCTCCCGTGTGTCCCAGGAGAACGGGGCCCAGCACAGCTGCTTGTTCCTGTGGCTGGACCAGTGACGGGAGGTGGAAGCACGCCGTGATCCTGCCAGCAGTGAGTTCTCTTTCTCAGAGAGGTAGGGACTGTCGATGAGCACACAAATTTTTATTTATGCTGAGCTGGGGCCAGCATCACAGAATCATAGAATGGTTTGGGTTGGAAGGGACCTTGGAGATCATCTGGTTCCAACCCGAACCATTCTATGATTCTGTTGCATCCCTGCGGTGATTTGCTCTCCAGGGAAGAGGCCGGTGTCTGTTGTACCTCTGCTGTTGGAAGGACTCAAGGCAGAGATGGGGATCGAGCTCCCGGCGAGGGTCACACCAGTTCTGGTGCCAGCACACACGTTCATCTCCTGCTCCTCTCGCTCCAGGTCCTCCCCAACTCCCTGCTCTCCTTCAGAAGGGACAAACGATGCAAAACCAGTCTCCAGTCCCGGCCAGGACCCGCTGAGAAAGTTGTTGCTGTCTCAGGTTCCCGGCTGCTGGCGAGGTTTGGGGATGGGGAACGGCTCCATCTGCCCTCCGCT
>NW_010110142.1:0-555 GCF_000699245.1 Pterocles gutturalis | reverse complement strand
TGCCAGCCAGACACTCGCCTCGACACTCGGAGGTGTCCCCTCACCTGGGTGCTGGCGTTTCGGTGCAGCGGTGGCTAGAGCTGATGCTGATTTGGGGCAGATAGGTCAGATCCCAGACACCCCTTGCACTTTTGCACACTTTCAATGGAAGTAGGAGCATCGGAAAACTTGCCCAGAGAAGCTGTGGATGCCCCATCCCTGGAGGGGTTCAAGGCCAGGCTGGATGACGCTTTGGGCAACCTGGGCTGGTGGGAGGTGTCCGTGCCCATGGCAGGGGGTGGCACTGGGTGGGCTGTAAGGTCCCTTCCCACCCAAACCCTTCTGGGATTCTGTGCTCAAGGACTTGTGTTTGCTTCTGTGTCCTCCACCATTTCATCCCCTTTTCTTACCATGTTTTGGCTGTTGACCTGCTCATCCTGCAGGAAATTTCCCATCCCTACGGATTTCCATTGCTGGGGTGGGATGTGTCACCTGCTCTGCCCCCAAGGTGCTGGTTGGGGACAGTCGATGTGACATGAGTTTGGCCTCAGCCGTCCCCTGGGAAGGCAGCGGGAG
>NW_010110141.1:0-17207 GCF_000699245.1 Pterocles gutturalis | reverse complement strand
CCTCCCAGCTTCTTGTGGAGAAGAAGCTGAGGGCAGGGACAGTATGAGAAGCTGATAAAGTCCTTGGCTTAATGTGAGCATTGCTTGGGAATAACCAAAACATCAGTGTGTTGTCAACATTATTCTCAGCTCAAATCCTAAACGTAGCCTCAGTACTAGCTAATATGAAGAAAATTAGCTCTATCCCAGCTGAAACCAGGACATCTTGCAGCGCCTTCAAGGTACTTGGTGTGTGTGTGTGTCCCTCCGCTGCAGAGATTTTCCTTTCCTGTACATCCATATAACATCTAGCAGAGCAGCACCCCAGCCTCCTGAAGTGCTGTGATATGTGCCTGGATGCTCAATCACTGCTGAAAGGCCAGCCTAGATGGGAGCACCGTCAACACCTTCTGACGAAGATGCTGGTGCTGTAACAGTCTTCACTGTACATATTGAAAAATACCATTTCCAGCCACGAGCCGTTGCAGCTCCAATCGGCTGCGATTCTCACGGCATTTGCAACACTCCGGTCGATTCACCAGTGCTGTTTGTTTGAATGAGGAACTCTTTTGTTGCTCTATCAAAGTCTCTCTGACATAGCCTGCAGCTATGAGCAAATGTTGTGTGGCTGCAGGCTGGAGCATTGAAGAGACAGGAAGCGTGTTCAATATTGATAAAGAGCAGAACGGGGGCTTGTTTAAATTGTGCACAGACAACTTTTCCATAATTAAGGGAGCAACAGACGAGATCCCTTGCCTACAAATGAAATGACTAACAAAAGCAAGAGACGCACATGACACGCAGCCTGATGCACGCCTGTGAGCAGAAGCGTTGGTGAAAGGGACCTGAGATGATTCCCCAGGATGGGCTGTACGTGCCCGTCGTTCCTTTGTTTCCAGCTGGCAGCATGAGTGTATGGAAATCTCCTGCTATGCTCTCAGCAATTAAACAGTGTGTGCCTTGAGCCCTAACTGGAAGTGGAGCCTCATATGAGGCTTTGCACCCTTCCTTTTTCATGCTGGAGCGATTCAGCCTGCAAATGAAGCAGGTGGAGTAAGGGATCAAGTCAACCTCTCTGCACGGTCCCTGTTCACAGGGGCTAATGTATGTACGTGACCACTTCTTTCCTATCTGCAGCTTTATGTTCTTGGGAATGTGTGCCTGCGAAGGGGCCAGTGCTGTGCCTTAATACTCAATAAAATGAAGACTGCTGCTGGGCAGTGAAAAATGGGATTGGGAAACTGCTGGGCAAGGTATCTTGGACGCTGCTGGAGTTGAATGTAGGATTTACTTCCAAAATTTATGAGTTACATCTGCAGCATTAGAGACATGCCCACCTGCTAACCATCCTCTTCCAGATGCCACTTGCTCTGTATTCCCTTCTTTCTAAGTTTTGGGTGCCTTTCCCCAGCAGAAACCTCTAACTGCAGCAGGCTGTTTTATGTCATGATCCCATAGTCCAGGCCATACTGATGGGTACTTGTCTCATCCGTGAAGTCGTGGGGGTTTCACTTCAATGTTCTCCTGGTTCAAGCACACTGATCTGCTCACAGGATGAGGGCCAGCCCGGGCAGCCTGCTATCCGCACAGATCTCATCGAGCACTGTTTAAAATGGGCACAGGCATCCAGGTCTGTGCCAATGTTGTAATTTAGCAGCTGGCAGATTTAAATGCTTGCAAGTGGGATCAATCTTTTTTTAATCATTTATGTTTAATTATTGTTTCCAGCTAGCTCTCTTGCATTTCATTGCTAGCAAGTTTCTAAAGAACATTTTTTAAGCTCGAACTGAAAAGCCTATTATCAGCCAGCAAGGAAGAGCTGATGTCCTCCAGCGTGATAACCACTTAATACAGTTTGCCGGTGTTGCAAACTTGGTGAGAGTGTGCAGAGAGCTGGCCAAGCAGGGATGATGGTATGATGCAGCTTGTTGCTACTTAATGTAGTGGGTTTGACTTAAAAAACACACAGGGAAGTAAAGATTTGGGTCCTCCAGCGCCCTTCCCTGAAAGAAAAGGGGTCAAGGAGCTGGTGAGGTTTGCTGATATTCACCAGCATCACTGTTCAAAGACCCCTGCTATTGTATGTGACCAGAAGGAAACACCATGGAGTTTTTGGCACCCCCACTACTTCCTAACAAACATTTAATTTCTCATTATTTAATTAACATTTAATTGTTATTGGTCAGTGTAATTACCTTTTCTGAACTCTCTATTTACCTGGGCTATGGAGAGAACAAACATTAAAGACCCAGCTGATTTCCGCTACCTGATATAAACCTTTTCCTTCCATTTTATAGGATAATTCACATTGGAAGGGGGTTCAGGAGGTCTCTAGTCCAACCTCTTGCTCAAAACAGGGTAAGTTATGAGATCAGACCAGATTATTGTATGTGCTATGGTGAAGAACGTGTTTTTATCACAAGCGTTGTATTTGCTCATGGCACAAACATGTCCAGAGTGTTTGCATGTCTCCCCGCCCATGCCCACACCATACAGGGATGCGAAGATGGAGCAGGCTCCTTGCTCTCATTGCGACGTCCCCATGGGTTGTGCAATGTGGCATTTTGTTTATGAGTGACTTTGGGTATCAGTGTGTTCAGTTGCAACATACATTACCGTATCAGCCTCCATCTATTGAGAAATGA
The DNA here is from genome assembly GCF_000699245.1 of Pterocles gutturalis. NCBI lineage: Eukaryota > Metazoa > Chordata > Aves > Pterocliformes > Pteroclidae > Pterocles > Pterocles gutturalis. Next base: position 14,583 of record NW_010110141.1, on the reverse strand, counting down.
AAAATTGTGGATGCCAACCCCTCCTTCACTATTCAAGCATGAAGGAAGATGATGCTGGTAATTGGGTGTTTGCTGTCTAAAGGAGGAAGTTTGTAATCCATTGCTACTGCTGACAGGATGCCTCTGTAAATCCCCAAGCCACGATTTATCTCAGTCTTTTAATATCTGTGTGGAGGGACAGAATGGCATATTCAGGATGAACCATTATGATCTGTCTGTTTGGGAATACAGAGCATTTTATAATCTGCTGTGGGTGCTTTTTACTTTAAATGAAGGAAATTAATGGCTAAATTCTGCAGAGAAATAATGCCTGATGTGAAGCATCATTTGAAGGACAGCGCTACATGAAAGCTGAAGTTGTCTTTCTCTTTCAGCATGATATCTGTTTTCTTTCAATCACAGGAATGAAGGACTAGAGTTTCAGCCTTAACTGTTAATTTCCTGTCTATTGTCTATTCAAACAAGATCCTGCTGTATCTCTTATAATAAATACATTTAGAGACAGGGCTGAGACCTGGGCCTGCCCTCTACCCCTCTCCGAGGGCAGCTAATTCCTGCAGCCTGGGCCACCCTTTCCGCACCGTGCCGGGGCTGAAGCAGCCTGCTGAGAACTGAGAAAACAGGGGCTGAAGCACCAAGGAAAGGGTAGAAGAGAATAAAAATGGCCAACAGAGCCATTAGGACTTTCTGGTGTGAGAAAGATGCCCAAACACCTTCAGCAACTGGGCCAGGGGAGAGGACACGATGGAGCAGCAGCTTGTGACCATGCCAGTGAACGCAGGGACACTGCAGAGCCACAAGCACAATTGCTGCAATAAGTATTTTGGCACAGTTCCCACACAGGCTGCACTCCAGAAGGAATTGCCTGAGATTGTTTGAGAAAGGGTATTTATAGTAGCCAGAAGGTGCCCTGGGCTAGCCCAGCACTCTGCCCTTGTCCTACATTAATGGCAGTGGTTAATGGTGGAGGAGGACAGAAACATTTAGGGTAAATTGTTACAAATTAAAAAAAATAATTAAGGGTGATACCTATTTTTTTATTTCTCATCAGAAGTTTTGCTGCCTTGGGGTTAGTAGAAATTTTTGAAAACTTGGGGTTAGTAGATATTTTAGAAAATTTTGTCTTAAAAAAGTACTGGGTTTGGTCTGACAGACCTGCATTTACTCTTATCAGTCATGGGGAGCTACTTAGGGGCATAATACTTTTCTAAGATGCGCTAAATAAACGTACAAGGCTTGATGTGATTTTTTTTTTTTTTTTTAAAAAAAGCTTATAATTCTGGAAAAAAAGCCCAATGATCTTATAGCAATCTAAAACTGTGATGCTAAAGCTCTTGAATTATTCATATGATCTTATTCAATGCACTGTGATTATTTCTGATGCTTCAAACTCCTGGATAGCTTTTGATGCCTGTATTATTTCTATGTAAATTCCAGCCATTAGCTGGTTTTGTCAATAAGATTCAGATTGAATCATGCCTCCCCTGCAAATTAATGCAGGCTTGGCAAATGGAAGAGAAGATTTAAACTATCAAACCACTGACTGTTAGACGTGGGTTTAGAACAAAACCATATCTATGTTATTTCAAGCTTTAGAAGGGGGTACCTGAAAATATTAGTATGTATGCGAGCGTTTAGCAGACTGGTACACATGGAGTACAGCGGTTTAGCTGCTTGGCTTGAAAAGCTTTCAGGATGCGTAGATACACTCCCAGTTCTGCCACAGACTCAGGACTTCACTGTTTCCAGGCTGGAGACCGGAAAATATTAGCCTGGCTATTGATTTATTGTCACTGTATCTAATCAAACCACAAAAATTGTTTTCAAACAACGTTAAAGATCAGATTTAAACTCATAAAAGCAGAAAAATCAGGATAGGGTTGAAATTGTCTCTCTAATTCACCCCAGTGTGCCTTTGGGCAGTCTTTTGCAGAAATGGCATGTATCATCGATTAGACCCTACCCAGTGCAGGGGCCCACTGGGAACAGCGTGGCACTCGGAGCACTCGGTTCTCATGCCCTTCTGCATGAGGCTCTGCCTTTAATGTCATTTTCTTTCATTATTGTCGTGTTAATTTATTTCAGATTATTTTTTTTTCTTTTGATTACTCTTCCTTTTCTCAGCAAAGGAGGGGAAAAGATACGATCAGCTTTAATGGATGAAAAGTTTTCTGAGCAGAGCACAGTCAATGAGGTGAGCGATTCAAGCCTGCAGGCACTCAAAGCTGTACCTGCAAATCTGGTCAATCAATTTGTTCTGCTAAAGCAGTGATGAAACTGATTTAATTGCTAATGAAAACTTACATCTGGTCTGGCCCAGTAAACTGTGGGAGATGCTGCTACGGAGAGCAAAGGAAACCTAATTTCCTCTGGTATTGACCACTCCAATGTGTTAAAAGTAAGCAGCAGAAAATATTAAATGTAAGCTGGAGCAGCAGAGACCAGTGTGGACTGCCAGGAAGAGGAAACCTGAGGACAGTAGCAGGATGTAGGCATGAATCTAGTCTCCTCTAAAGCAGAGGAGACATATGGATCCATCTTTACTGCAGAGAGAAGTTACACCTCCCAGATGGCAGAACCAGAGGTATCGTAAGCCTGTTCTCCCCTTAAAACATATCACCCTCCCTCTCCCTTATCTCCCCTCCGTCTACCTATCTTTTAATCAGATATTGAAATCTCCTCATTAATTTTTCAGCACACTCTTCCACAGCTGGAATGAGAGCTGCTGTGGGGAGTGAGGGGTAATGAGAACGAGTTGATGAAGTTTTGGTGGAGCACTGATCCCTCAGCCCCACCAAGGCTGCGCTGAGCCTGGGTTGGATGTCAATACTCTAAACAGGTGGTTTTTCAACAGGGTCTCTGCAACAGATGCCTAGAAGACCTAATAATCCCCCTGCATTACATGGGATTGTGCTGTTGATGAGCACATTAAGAAAAGGGGGTGGGATAGGGAAAGTTGCTTCCAAGTCATCTCTGCTTACGCTATTTTTCAGGGATTTGACAAGAGTCCCACAGGCAAATACTCCACAATTTCTGGAAAATGAGGCTTGAACTATCTCAGGTTAATTTAGGATTTATACCCAAGCCTCAGCTGGGGAACTTACCAAGAAATGACTGAGTAAAGGGAGTCACCATCCCCCTTGTCTGGACTTTGCTCAAGAGAAGACCATTTGGTGAGTGGGTGCTGGGACAGATTCGGTGGATTCGGTGGTACGCGTTGCTGGGAAAGAGGAAGAGAGGTTTAACCCAATTCTTCCCCTGATATTCTCCTGTGGTCAGTGCAGATAGCATTCCCTGGACAGGCTCAGGTTTGTTGTCTTCTTAATATCTGCTGTTTCTTACCATCCCTTTCCTGGGAAACACACACAGGCTCACCGCCACCGCCGGACCACACAGCAGACAGAGGCTAGGGATGCAAAATATCAGCTTACATCTGCCTGCTGTGGACTGCTGGGACTCGTCTCACCCCATGCACTTTTTTTTTTTTTTTTTTCCACTCGCTGCTGCTTGGTAATGGACTCCTGCATTTCTTTGGTCCAGTGGGGAAAATTCTTGGCTGCAAAGCTGAATCTCGCAATCTGGTCCACAGGCCAGCAAGGTCTGGCCAGCTTCCAGGCACAGGATCTTTCAGATGTGGGGATTTTCCATTGAGGATATTCTGCTGCCTCTTCAAATGTTGAGAGAGATGCATTTCAAGAGTGGCTTTTGCTGATAATCACCCTGAAAGGACAGGAAAAAAAGCATGTGCTTTCCTACAGGGGCTGCTCCCAAACCCTGCAGAAGGCTGGGGACTGAGATCAGCCCCTGGACTCCTGCCCAGAAATAACTGGCCATTGGTGTGCCTACAGTGTTTTGGGCCTTGTCTGTCCAGCCAAAAGGGCAGCTGTTGCCTATATTTCCAGAGGCCAGAGAGTAAAATGTCTAACTTCACAAAAAAGCTAAAAAAAAAAAAAAAAAAAAAAGAGAGAGATTTTCTCTTAATATGTTTCTAGGCATATTGAAGAAAAAGACTAATGCTGTTCAATTCTTCCCAACTTGATTATTTTTATTATTTTGCAGGCATCTGAAACACCCCATCCCTATATTTCCCTCTTTCTCAAATGTCATAAACCTTGTGTTAAGAGGCGAAGGCCTTGAAACAGGCATTCATCTGCTGTGGTGTTGAGGGCACCCAGAGAAGTATCTCCACATGTCTGCAGGGCGTTGTTGGAGATGCTGCCTGCTGCAGTCAGCTCTGCTGGCAGACACCGTCTCCATGGGCATCAGCTGCTGCATGCCATGCCCAGTCCTTGACAGCCTCCAAAAGGCATGACCCTTCCCCTCCAGCCAAAAAGGTGTCTCAGTTCTCTCTTGGCAGCATTGGGAGGTGAGACAACCAAATGCAAGGGAACAGGGTCAATCCCACAGGCAGAAGGGATATGCAGAATAGCCAGAGGGTTGTTATACATCTGGGCTTTGTCTTCCTAGGAATGGAACCTCCACGAGGAGCTGCTTGTCTGCCAGAAAGATTGTAGGTCCCACTCCCTTGTGAAGATGATGGACCTCTATTGCTTTCCATCCATGGTGAAGTGGCAGCAGGAAGGGTAGGGACTAAGTAGTGCAGAGGAAGGGGTTGGTGTCGGTGCTCATTTCTGTAGTGAGACCTCTTGCTGGGTTATTTTAAGCATGGGGGGATGCTGTTCCAAAACAACAGTTGTCCAGATATCTACTTCTGGGTGGTAGATAAATGCTTGTGAGTCAAAGGCTTATTTGGAGTAATTGCCATGTTTTCTGAAGTTAGTCTGTTTGGGGTTAAATGACACATCAGGGCAAGTTGTGTCTTTAAGCAAGTGCTTAAAATCTCATGTGAGTACTTGTGAATGGCACCTCAGAAGAGATCCGGATGAGCTCCCTTTCTGGGCTGGGGCGCAGAGAAGTGCTTCATTGCATAGATGAGTCTTAAGAAGTTGGAGGTTGGAAACTGGTGCTTTGTTCACAGAAGAATTGAATACTGTGGGTGCAAATAGGTACCGAGCGTGTGTTGAAATACGGTGCCACTGCTGAAGGAGAGGCGTCATGCTTGTGTTTTCTGTATTGGCTGCACTGTCGAGATTATTACTTTGATTTTTGAGGGTACTCAGAAGAACAGAACTTTATGATTGAGGGAGCATGGCTCACTGAATCTAGGATCAGAAGATTTCTCACCGCTTTGGATGGAAACAATCTCTAAAGGCTCTCTGGAGCTATGGGTTGCTTTGACGCTTCATGATCACATACAGGTAGATCCCAATTTCTCTTAGCATCCCCTACTAACTACTGTTTCTTCCTACTTGGCAGCTGAGTTGCTACAGTTTGTTCCTCTGTACAGTCAACTTTACTATCATTAAATGATGGGGGACTGTTATACTTACTGAATTATTTCTATTTTTCTTTTTTTAAATTGCGTCAAGACTTCAGTATCAGAAGGGGAAGGTGAGAGAGGTCATGACAAAAGCAATGGGTTTCAAGAAGACAGCTGTCAAGAAAGTGAAATTTGGTAAATCAGATCTCCTTAGAGGTAAGGCTAAGGGAAGATAAAATAAAGTTATAAATTCGTCAGAGTAAGCTAAGGGCACAATTCAGGTTGTCCAAATGCAAGAATAGGAAATTCAGTAGGTGCCAAGCTGGGTAGATGATGAAAGGTTCTTCTGTAATTTTAACGCCAGACAGAAACACACAGAAAAAAGAAGAGGTCAGATTTCTGAAAATCAATCTGAAAGAACAGCACAAGCATTCAGGGATAAAACCAGAAAGGCTCAGGCACAAAATGAGACCTCAAAGATAACCAGAAATAATTCTGTAAGAACCATTAATATAATGAGGAAGATCAAAGGCGGGATTGGTCTGTGACTCAATGGAGAATGAAAGCTGTCTGCAGATAATTACAATAAGCTTAAAGAATACTGGAGAAGGAGAAAAAATATTTTTTTTTTCCCAGAGTAGCTGGGGAATTAACAACAGTTCTAGAGGGGAAAAAAAAATCCACCCTAACAAATTGTCTGTAACATTTACAAAAATAATTGGAAGATGAATAGCAGTCAACATAGGTTGGTCAAAAATAAGTTGTGTTAAACCATTTTAATTTCCCTTACTGCAAAACAAACCCTTGTGGATTGGATTGGGGAGGAACAAAGGTCACATAGCTTGATTTAAAAAAAATTAAAGTTTGCTTGGTAACTTTGCAGCAGGCTTAAAGCTGAGAAGGACTGCAAGCATGTTGGAGGAAAGGGGGGGGGGGTTACATTTGTGTGATAAATTAAGTGTCTGAAAAAACAGAATTAAATTTATCAGGGGACAAGTGCAAAGTACTCTTAGCCAGAAACACTTTGCTAAGCAAATAGGCTGAGAAACAACTGGCTAGAAATCAGTTCTCCAGAAAAATATCTTTTGTTATAACAGATGAAAAATTAACTGCAAGTAGGCAATGGCATGCTGTTGTGAGAAAGACAAACATCCCACTATCAGGTTCAGATAGAAGTGGTCTCTGCTGTGCTCAGCATGGGAATACTATGGCCAGTTTTGGTCAATGAATTTTTAAGAGAGTTCTGGATGGACAGGACAGAGCTCAGCATCCTCTTCTGATAAAGGTTGTGAGGGTTGTGACTTTTTTTTTTTTTTTTAACCCATAAAGGCCATTTCAAAGAGGAGGAGGAGGTTTTCTGTTTTTGTGATGGCTAAGACAAACTGTAATGTGCTTGAATTAACATAAAGGAAATTTAAACTGGACATGAGGAAAAGCTCTCAAAGGGCAACAACATTAAAGGACTAGAATAGGTTGCTTGGAGCAGTTGTGAAGTTCCTGTGGCTGTTGGGTTTTTAGGAACAGGTTGGACAACCAACTGTCAGGAATGACAGTTGCCGATACCCCCGTCAAGTAAAGGCATCTTCGATTCCTTCCAGGTTTATTATTTGATGACTCTGTGCAAATCTAGAGATGCAAGTGACTTACTGGGAGAAATTGTCATGGCCATGTCATTATTTCCTTCCTGAGCAGGTGCTGCTTTGCATAATTAAGTTCATTTATTGCTATTCACTTATGTGTCGTTAAATACCTGAGCTGAGCCAGGGGAGGGCAGTTATCGTACCCCATTATGGGAGGACAGTTGTCGTACCCCATTATGGGAGGGCTTGGCTCCAACTGATCAAAGATGCTATCATTTGGATGGTATATGTTCTGTTAAGACAACATGATGCTGTCCGTCACTCTAACTCTCTTACTTGCTTTTCCCTTCTCTAAATATGTTGTCTTTATCTGAGAGAGCCTGGGAAGCTGTAAATCTCTGAAGAAATTCTCCATATGCTGGTGATTTTCAGGGAACTCTGCCATACATAATTTCTGATAAGAATGTTTGAATAGAGAATTAATTTACTTTGGGTCCTTGATCATTCTGTCTTGCAATAAGAAGAGTATTGACATCAGGCTGAAAGTTAAACAAGGTGCTAGTTTCCCTTTTCTTTCTCTCTGATCTTCACATTCCCAATAGGACCGTGGGGGTCGGAAAGCAATGCGGATGGGATGTACAGTGATCACAAAAAATCAGTATTGTGTAGCTGAAGTAATCGCTTTATTCCAGGAGCTTCTAATGAGTAATGAGACCATGTTTCCTATAACTCCTGTTAACATGGCAACATATGAGCATGCATCCGTCTACAAGCAGAGAGTCTGTAATAACACACAAGTAGATTACCTCACGCATTTCTCTCTGTGAAACAGCAGACTTCTCTTAGGAGAGATAAAAGGATCAGGCAAGAGCCCGTGAATTATTTTAAAGTGTCATAAGGAGAGGAGAGGGATGAATTAATCAAAATCATGACACTTGAAAGGATTTAGATTCATGAAATTTTGATCCAAAACATATAATCGTAATAATTACAAAAAATCAATCATGAAATTTTGATCCAAAACATATAATCATAATAATTATAAAAAATCACAGCCCTCGCCATCGACCCTCACCCAGTGAATCCTTTCTCCATAACTTCTGTTTGATTTCTGACCAACACCTCTCTTCACTAGGGTGCTGCGGGAGGCAGAGTTTGCCACCACTGGGTAACTTGTTCCAGCTCTTTGAAGACACATAATTATAATGATGATAATCATTTTTATTTGCCTTATCTTCAGTTTGTGAGCCGTGAATCTTGCTATGTTGCAGTGAAAATCTCTGCTCTGTGTTCAGTCCCGTAGACATTTACAGATGGTACCTCTGCTGAAAAGAGCACAGGATACTGTAGCAAATTATGGGCCAAATTCTGTGTGCTTTCCTTTGGGAAATGGCTTAAATGAAGGCAATAGGGATTCATCTGAGGATACAGCTTGACAAGTGGTGGCCTTGCATGATGCAACTGTCAGTTTACAGGCACGGTGCCTTCCTGCATGGCTGTGTCTTGATGTAGCAATTTCACGCAAGAACTGGGAAGCTCTCTGGATGGTAGGTTTGTGCTATGTTCTGGTCCTCCAAGGAATGAAAACTCCAGCATATGTGTTTTCACATTCCTACTCGGTTTTATCTTTAACAAATATTTATTTGGCGTTCTTTTTCCCCCCCCAGTTTTTAAAGCAAATGGCTACAAAAGGAGTCAATTAAATTCTATATTCATCTTCTGCTTTGGATTTGAGATACTGCAGAAATAACTATTTTCTGGGCTTTTCCTATGGGGAGCTCCATGGTCTCTTAAGTAGGAATATAGTGCCGTGTCTCAGTCTGTCAGACTTAATTTAGCTTTGAACACTCAGGCCAGCAACTGAAATACAACCACATGTAGATGAACCATAGGTATTAGCCACATCTGAAGTTTAAACACATGAAGCAAAGTTTATTCAAAATCAGGGAATGTCACTTTTGTCCATAATTTGGCAAGTAATATGGCCAATTATATTCAGCAAGTACTACAACACCTTTAATGACAAACCAACCTATGGATTGCTTTCAAAGGCAGTATAGATTTTGTAAGCAGTATGCTAAAATAGATCAGAGTGACCTCTTTGCTGTGTTAGAAAATATTTAGATAAAATTTTAAAGGAGCTGCCGTATTTGGCTATTCGTTAAACGTACGAATATGTGTGATCTGTCTTCACCCATCTGGAGATTGCAATGTCAATGAGTTAACTGCCTGAACGTAGTCTCTATAGAGTCACCTGGGTATTTTGAAGCAGCATTGTTTCAAACTAAAGATAAATACAGCTTTGTATAAAATGAGTTCTTGTTCTAGCAATAATTCCTTGTGTGCTATATAAGATGGTGTTGAATCACCCCATCAGACTTATTCCCAGAGCAGTAAGCAATACGGGTTTCCATAAAGGGTCAGTGCATCTATCAGCAGATTCACTAATTTTGGGGTGGATTTTGGCACATGGAATCTACTTTAGCAGCCAGAAACTTTTTATGGCAGAGAAAGCAGCTAGTGCAAAAAACAAAATGTACACAATTTATATTGCACTTCCATGTTCAGGGCACCAGCAAAGCACATTTCCTAACACCGATAAGGTAATCTGTGGTTATTTTTATATCATCGTCAATGATAACACTTTACAAGTAATTTTGTCCTGTTGCAACAAACTGTGTGTTACTGTGGCATCTATTCTTTGTGCCCATAACAGGCCTGTTTTTCTAAGTCTCAAGATTCAAATACACAAATCCAGGTTCATCAAGGATGAATTTGACCAAAAATAAATATCTACACTCCTGATGCTGTTTGTCTTGACCTCATTGTCAAAGAGGAATAAGAGGTACTTTAGGCCATGAGACACCTGATCTGTTTGTGGATGGGCAAGAAAAATATTAATATTTGATATTTTAAATAATGTATTAAGAAATCAATAATTTCCTAATAATAATGTTAATAAAATCCATGAATTAAGAAATGATTGGTCATCGGTTGGCATTTAAATCTGGTCAAGTGAACTGGGTTACCCCAGTTAATCCATAAAGAACTCCTTCAAAATTCTTGGGTGGAGGAATCCTGTGTAAAGGGAGGTTTGATACAGTGGGATCTGACAGGTCAGACAAAGGTAAATTCTTCCCACAACGGAGTGAAAAACTGTAGTGTCTTCCCTGGTGGAAGAGATCTTTGCTTTATAATATAGATAAAAGTCAACTATATTCTGGGGATGAGATCTGTCACTGAAACTTACAAGGTAGGGTCAGATACGGTGCCATTTTCCAGTGTAACCAGTGTTGTTTCAGATAGGTGAACCTCTGTTCTGATATAATCCTGGGCAGCTGGGAAGCAAGAAGCTTTCTCCTTTATATTGCTTCTTCATCCCTTTTAATTATTAATAATTACAAAAAATACACAAGGAAATCTCTTGCTTACAAGAATTTGGGCTAGCAGAAACTGTTCTTCAAGGTAAACAGCTTGAAACACCATGCAAAGTTGAAGAAGACAAAATTCAGATGGTGACTAATGCTCTTCTAGGTTGGAATTTCTCCAGAAGCCTTGAAATCAAAGCTTGTTACCAGTCAGTGTGTGTTATGGCAAAACACAACTAATAAGTGAAGAAGATGACCAGTGCATTTAACATGACAGCACCACTTGGGGCATTTACATCTGTCTTAAGAGAGTTCAGTCGAGATTGGGTCAAGCATTTAAATCACAGGTAAACCTGTAAAACATTTCCATAACCTGCCAGAATAACCTTTTTGTCTCCAGCTAAAAAATGCCCTTTATTGAGCCTAAAATGAACTAAGCAAAACCACTTTCTGTCAAAAGTAACCATGACGCCAATGGTTTTATCTGCATGTAACCAAGGCAAGAAAACATTAACCAGCTGGTCCCCATTCCGAGGCATCTGTAACCATCTGGAGGGAGCCCCCAACTGCAATGCAGTGGTTCAGTGTGTGACCAAGCATGACTCAGTTTGCGCCTGCCAGAATCAACACACAGTGACTGGCATGTGTTCAGAACCTCCTTTTAACAATTCTCCAAATGGCCTTTACCAGGCATTAGTACAGCTTTATTTCCACCAGCCAAATGGGAGCTGCATGGTTCTGGCTGGCAAAGGCTGGTGCTGGGTGGTCCTGCGATGTTGGTGGTTTTGCCATGTGGATTTCAGTTCTGGGAAGAAGTGATCTTGGGATCCATTCTGCATGATGGCTGTTCTTGCTGAGGTTGGGTGATTACTGATGTGGTGGGGTCAGAAATGAGAGAACTGCCTATTTTAGTTGTACTTTCCCATTTCCATGCTTTGGCAGTTATGTTTCAGGATAGGTCTGTGGTTAACCGCAAGTGGCTCCTGTCATCTCTGTTTTCATGAGGATGATGATGGTATTTTGCTTTGTCTTTATTATTTGGTAAAAGTTTTCTTGGTTCTTTTTGGATATGGAGTTTGTTCATCAAATTAGTTAAAATGCAAATCAGACATTAGCAGATAAGTTGAAGTTCACCCAAACATGTGTCAGACAATTCAGCTCAAGTGGTACAGGAGATCTACCTGCTGTCTGATGTGAGTGCAGAAAGCCTTAGAGGTGCTGTGCTAGCCCTCAAGCACTTAGAGGGCTTCCAGTGCATCTTACCATTTATCCTGTTGGTGTGGTACCTGTAATTAAACTGTGGATAGAAAACAGGTGATGAAAGGTGCGACTTAGTTATTAATCTGCAGTTAATTTTTATGTTGCAATGCTTTTTGATATCTCAAAAAATTGGTCCCTCATAAAGTGACTGGTTATCAATATGACTGAGAGGTTGTCTTAACTGACCTGACTTCAGAGAGTTTCTGCTTTCTCTGGAAAAGCAGACCTTTATGTATGTTGCAGTCAGTTCTCAGTAAATTAAAAATCTCTGTGTATCTTCTGCTAACTCACTTCTTGATTGGTGAAGAGAGTTGAAAATGTATATTATACACTAAGTAGTCTTATAGGATGGTAGAATAAATCTTTATTGAAGAACAAAACCCTGTGCTCAGGTCACTTCACTCATAAGGAGCTGAAAGAACTATGAATTGTTGATAATCAAATATCCTGCTTACCTCCTTCTACACTCAATTGTTCAAGATTTCTGTGTGAAGGACTACATAAAAATAGCATTTTGAATGTTCTTTTCATTGTGCCACAGACTTTAAACAGGTAAGCAATTTCCCCTAAAGCATTTGTTCCCTTTTGGATTTTTGAGTCATCAAGTCGAACTTTCTCTGGCTTTGCATGAGTTTGAAATAATTTTTCTGTTGTTTACAAGGGCTTTTGTAAACCAAATAGCTGGACCTCTTAAAAAAAATTACAGAAAGCTTGCTGCAACCTGTAATCATAGAAGACTTCATATTATAACAGAGTAGGATTAATAATGCATGTAATTATAATATACAATTATCTTTAGGCTTTTCTAATTATAAAAAAATTACAGATAACATCAACAGTGTGATTCTGAAATGCCTCTCATTTATTATGTAGCTCTCTTAATCAATGCTCTGCCACTGGAAATCAAGTCGGAATGTTATTATGGCCTCTCCTTCTGGATTTAATTACAGCAGTAACTCATGGCTCAAAGTCTGAGCAAACACACCATGCAGTTTATAGCTTTGAAGAACAGCTATTAATCCTGCCGTCTACCTCCCGGTGCAAGCCAATGAAAGCATTTAAAAAATCTTTATGCCTGAAGATAAACACACATTCACACGCAGGCTTGAGATAGGGGTGCAGGGAGCCCAGCCACCGCGTATATTCTGCGCGTGCGCAGTAGAGTATCTTCTCTGAACCTCTAGCTTGGAGACAGGACAGGGCTTTTGCCATAAAAATAGACTTGCTGAAGATGTGCATCTGTGCCTCTCGTAGTATTTTGGAATCAGTTTCCGTCATGAATCTCTAACCTGACAATTAGCTGCAAATGGGAATAATGCACTCTTCCAAGAACCTGAATTATTATCAGGAACTGCTTTTAGTTTTGGCAGCAGCCAGGGAGGATGTCTCGATCTCCAAAGCAGAAACATGCTCATCCACGTGCTAGCAGCTGGGAGGACAGCGTTGCCAGAGAGGTCTGGGGAAGGGCGAGGTGGAGCATGCAGAAGAGTGAACATGAATAGGAGTGCCAGTTTTCTGAAGCTTATTATTTTTAAGAAAATCTTGTCATCTAAAGGAAGGGCAGTTAAAATACCCTATCAGTGCCTATGTCTTTCAAAAAAGAATCTAACCCATGATTAAGGAAGGTTCACTTGTCCTCTCAAGCCACCATCTTGAGCACCAGCTTTCAATGAAAGAGTAAATTGAAGCATAACCAGCCTGGTTATTGTGTGGTTTATCTGAACTCGCCAGGGGTGCAAGGTCCCCAAAGTCATCTGCTCACTTTCCTGGCTGGCTGGATGGACCAGCAGCCATTTGATATGTGTCGTACTGCGTTCAGCTCTGGGGCCCCCAACATGAGAAGGACATGTACATGTTAGAGCGGGTCCAGAGGAGGGCCATGAGGATGGTCAGAGGACTGGAGCACCTCCTGTATGAGGACAGGCTGAGAGAGTTGGGGTTGTTCATCCTGGAGAAGAGAAGGCTCCAAGGAGACCTTAGAGCAGCTTCCAGTATTTAAAGGGGGCTACAGGAAAGATCGGGAGGGACTCTTATCAGAGGGTATAGGGATAAGACAAGGGGTAACAGTTTTAAGCTGAAAGAGGGGAGATTTAGATGAGATATTAGGAAGAAATTTTTTTCCTGTGAGGGTGGTGAGGCACTGGCCCAGGTTGCCCAGAGAAGCTGTGGATGCCCCATCCCTGGAGGGGTTCAAGGCCAGGCTGGATGAGGCTTTGAACAACCTGGGCTAGTGATCCCTGCCCATGGCAGGGGGGTTGGAACTGGCTGATCTTGAAGGTCCCTTCCAACCCAAATCATTCTATAATTCTATGTTTTGATGATTTGGGAAGCTGTGGGAACAAACCAAGGAAACGTTTGTATGTGACTGATGTAGGTTACATCCATGCTGCAGTGGTTGCTCTGCAAGGTTATCAGAACTGGTCAGAAATGTTTTCTTTTCTTACTTAAATATTATTTCATTGGAATGCCAATTGTTTAAAGTGGAAAGTGCTATCAGGAAAGGCTAAGCTTCAACAGATTGATCTGTTTGAAATACAGTGGCATTTCAAAATTGATATTCTGAAATTGCCACATGCCTTCTGGAAACAAAAAGAAATAAAAGTTTGGTATTTCACTGAAATGTCTCAAAAACATAGAGATGAAATATTGTGACTGACCAGCCTGAGTTTTGTGTGTTTTCAGTTTGCTAGCCCTTTCCACATTGCAACTTTTTGGCCTTTGTGGACCTTTTGCAACTTGGTTTGGCTTTGTTTTTTTCCCAGCCCTGGTTTCCAGCTTATGTTCCAGCAGAACCTGGGATCCTTCTCACCCCAGTCAGCCAGACAGGAGGGACTGAAGGCACAACAGGACTAGGTACAAGGCATTCTGTGTCAAGCAAGAGAGGGTAAGAGTAGAAGAAACACTTGGATAGGAGCTCAGGCTAAGTCTGCAGTAAAACATCCCTCTACTCTCATCTCATCTAACGTTAGCCTTCCAAAAGCAAGATCTCTTGTCAAGCATCTAAAAGGGCAGTACAAGCTTCCACTGCATTGCCCAGGGAAATGTGACTGCCCAT
>NW_010110140.1:0-15117 GCF_000699245.1 Pterocles gutturalis | reverse complement strand
CCCCACGTGGGCATGGGATGCTCTGTGCATTCACTGCTCCTGCTTTGGAGGTGGACTTCGAGGAAAGCCCCTTTGGTGCTGTGTCGAAACCAGAAAAGCTGGAGTGGTCCATGTCGGGGAATGAAACCTCGCTAGGTCTGGTTGGGGTTTTGAACACCAGGACATGGTGGTGGGGCTGAACATCCCCGGCACGCTGGCTGTGGCTGTGTGTGTCCAGCCCACTCCTCCCCAGATGCCTTATGAACAATCCCAGTAGCAGCAGGAGTGAAGGTTGAGCTGAAAAGTCCCTGGGCTCCTTTTGGAGGGGCTGGGGCTGTGGTGGGTGCCTCATGGAGGGGATGGTCCCCACCTCACTCCTGTGGGCAGCACAGCCATCACCAGGGGACCTGGGGAACAGCCTCCTTCCTTTGGGTCAGTTGTAAATAATGCTCTAGTCAAGGGAAACAGTTATTCCTATTTCTTTTTTTTGCTATAAATGCTGTGACGTGAGGTTTTGTATTTAACTTGTCATGCTTCTTGCTTGCTTTCATCCCCATTTTGTGCCTGCCTGCTAACAGGTTGTCCTTTAGGAGTTATTGCTTTTAGTCTGTAGCACGGTGCTTGGTGTCCTCCAGACAAAGTATCTTGAGGATTAGAGGGTATATGTATTTATTTCATGCTGCTTTCTCTCTGGCTTACTGACTTTAACACCTTTCAATCCCACTGAAACATGTTTCTTGTCCTGAGATTTGGAATTGATTCTGCTTCCTCCTCTTTTGGTGGCTTTCCTCACCGGCTCATGAATTTCACCAATAAATCTTGGGCAGCAGCTTTATCATTGTCAGATGAAAACAGGTTTAAAAAAAATCTCTGTCTAAGGAACCAGATTGTCCTTAGCTTTGGTTCTGATATCCCAATCCTGAAATTTCATCTTTTTGGTGGGGGAAATAAAAAATTGCAAGATTTTTTTTTTTTTTTTTTTTTTCTGCTAGTTTTGCTCTGTCATCCCGAGGTGGATCTGCAGCAGTTACCAGAAAAATCCTCTGGAGATGGAGATGAATCATTTCCCGGTTCAGGCAGGCTGGTGGAAGCCTGCGTAGCCGGGGATGCCGTGCAGCAGGGGTGTGCTGTCTCCAGTCTCCTCAGTAATAAGAACCTGTGGCTTCCTTTTGTGCCACTCCACGTACGCAGATGCAGTTGCAACCCACTCAGGGTAAAACAACTCTCTGTCTCTGAGCTAGACGAGCTGCATTCTTTCATTTCCTCTAAAAAACAGATTGAAATTTATGAGGCTGCTCCAAGCACACGGTATATCGTAAACTGCTTGGGGACAATGACTGTCACTTGGGTTGTGTTTGCAGGAAATCACTTTAAAGAGTCTGGAAAACCCCAGGAATTCAGGATTTTCTCATAGAACTAATTTTCTGCTCAGTCTTTGCTGAAGGCTGCAGCAGACCTTGGGGAGTTATCTCTGCTCCTGCGATCAGGAGCATTGCTGCTGTCCTGGGGGGCGTGGGGTCTTCCTCCACGGGCAGGAGGAAGCCGAGCGGGGCCGTTCTTTGAGGGGGCTGGGTTGGAGGCAGGCTGGGAGCGCTGCTCATCCCGTGGGATACCCACAGCAGTGCTGGTCACCCCCCTCTGCTGTGCCTCTGGACCAGGGCTGGGCTGGGCACGGCAAGTCTCTGAAATGGGTTTGAGATCAGGGACCCGCAGGAGGAGAACTGGAGAGAACTTGGAACCCTGAGAGATGCGCTGGAGGGTTTTGTGGCTGGCAGTATTGCTGTAAGAGAAGAATTGGGGGAAGCAGAGAGACAGAGGAGCCCCGCGTGGGACAGTTGCCTGCAGCTCAGACGTTTATGTAGTGCGGCTTCTTTCCCTGCTCATCAGCAGAACATCTGACCCCTTTGCACCAGGGTGGTTTCCTCCTCCCCCCTTATTTCATCCCAAGTGTTTCTGCTTTTTTGCATTTCATCACCACCTTCATCCCAGATAAAGCCTCCGAAGGTACTTGCTGTTCCTGCTCCTGACCTGCTGCCAGCCCCACCCGGGTGGGAGCAGCTTTTGGTGGCAGTAGGACATCATTTCTGCTGGGGTCTTGCTGCGGATGCAGAAGTGACAGAGGAATTGGGGACTGTAACATGCGCTTGGGAACAGCAGAGGGAGCTTGGAGATGGGTGCAGGACCCAGGCTGGGGGATTGTGATCTCTGTCTGGTTTGGAGGCTCCAGCTGGAGCGGGTGAGCTCTGCCACGCTCAGGGAGGGAAGGGACAGGGGGCTGAGGAGACCCTTACTGCTTGTAGGGTGCATGAGGTTACAGACCACATCAGCCCTTATCTCCTCGTTATTCTGTTCTGCACTAGAGCTCAACTCCAAGCGTGTGCTTCAGTGCTTTGCAGAGCGGGGCTCCTGCCCCAGGTCCCTTCTGGGGACAGTGAGCCCGGGGGGACGCAAGTGGATGTGGCATGGGCTGGGAGTGAACGAGGCACTCTGAGTGGGGAAAAAGAGAGTGTCCCTGGGCTCCTTCTCCAGGTTTCCAGTGGCTTTGTTACATGACCCTGCGCAAGGCAATGAATGTCTCTGCAGCTTGGGACAGAGGAGCTAATGCCAACCCACTGGCAGCGATGCCAAGCGCTGCGGGAGCTGTTGGTGAAACCACAGCCGTGTGCTCGGGCTGGCACCTGGGGGAGGTGTGGGTATGGCGCCCTGGCAGTGGCTGGTTGCTACTTTCCAGCCAGACCATGGTAACAGTAGTTTTTCCTGCTTTATTTTTAATGATAAAAATTCATTTTTAGTGGAAATAGACCCTTCCCCAGAGTGTGTTGTGTATCAGACAAGGAAAATGATATATCAGAGGAGCGGCTCGATGCCATGCTGAGGCTGATGAAAAGCTTTCTTTTCAAAAAGCTGACCTATATTGTTCCTGGCTTGTGTGTTTTCGGAGTTCATTTGTTGTTTTTCTCTTTGTTAATCACCACTGATAGTTCTCAGTCTAATGATTTTGGGGTTTGTTTTTTTGGTTGGGTACTTTTTTCATTTAGGATAAAGGCTAAAAGATACGCCAAATCCTAATGAACCTGTGAAGCTGCTGGGATAAGCAAGGAGCAAAGGGCTGCACAGCTTGTGCATTAGTGCACACACAAGGGAAATACCAGTGCTGAGCCTTCAGAATGGCAAAGCCTGCAAAAGCCGTCTGGATTCATTGTATGTATAGCATAGGTGCTGTCTGCTTCCCTGGAGCCATGCTAAGTTGGGTTTTACTCACGCCGCTGACGTGGAATCCACGCTCAGCTCTGGTGAACAAAGCAGGGGATGCTCGGTGGGTTTAGCCTGGCGGTGCTTACACTGCCCGGATTATAAATGCTTGTGATGCTCGGTGTGTGCATCCCTGCGGTGCTGGAGCCCCTGAGGACCGGGGGGAGATCTGGCCCCGGCTCAGCCTGGGGAATGGCTCCACGGGATTTACTCGCTGCAGAGTCTGTTTCTACGGCATAAGCTTATTGAGCTGGTGGTGGATGTGTTTGCTCTGTAAGAGAGGGCGAGCTGCTGAGGCTGCGTGCGTACGGCGTGTTGTTTTGTGCTTGTAGACATGCTGATTGGGGTGTGTTGGCATGAGAAATGAATTAAATGAATGACTGCCCTCAACTGCAAGTTCCCATTCCCCTTTAGGAGGTGATGCTAGAGAGAATCATAGGAAAATGCACCGCATCGTTAAGGGGGAACGGGGGGAGGTGAAATAAGGTCACCCAGACCCACATCCAGAGCTTGCTCCCGGCTTGCTGCAGGCAAAGCAGAGCGGGTTGGCTGAGTTCTGTCTCAGCAGCAGTTTGAGCTGAGCTGTGTTAAGAGCCTCATCCCTGAGGTGGGATGATTGCCTCCAACCAGGGCAGGAGTCTCCTACCTTGTCCCAGCCAGACCGACCAGACTCCATCTCTCCTGGGGAGATGAGGTGGTGGCTCTGCAGCACCTGGTCGAGATATGATGCACCCCATCTTCTCTGCTCTGGGAGCCCCGGCTTCCATCCTTATCAGTCACTCCATGGCCACTTTTATAATATAGCACTAGAAAAAAATGGGTGCAGAGTCCGTCAGTCCTGTCTGCCTCTGAAAGCCAGGCAGCAGCAGGAGTGCAGAGCGAGCAGCAGGGTCTGGACCCGGTGGTGTGTCCTCTGCATCCAGCTTTGAACTTGGTGCGTGGATAATGAACGGGGTTATTTGAAAGGCAGCCAGGTTCCCCTCTGTCTTAACATGATATGGAGAACAGGTGTAGAACGAGATCAGGCTGGGGGGTTTTGATTTCATGTGCTTGAAGGCACCAGAATTGAAAATAAATGGTTTTAATGTCTGAAAAATGGAAATGAAACAAATGCCTTCAGAGCACCGAGGGAACAAGGCAAAGGCGATGGTGAATGAAATAAACTGTGTGATGAGAGAAGTGAGGGGAAAAAATGAAAAACAGGCAAGAGAACAGAGAGGACGTAGCAGGTGTGAGAAATAACATCCCTGGCCTGGATCCACAAAGGATTTGGTTCCTGGCTGGCTTTGAAATCAGTAGGAGTTAGATGCATAAATATTGTGGTGACTCTGCTCCTCAGGTATTTTGCTTAATTTTTGTTACTATTAACAGTGCAGGGGTTTTTTTCTCTATTTTTGGCAACATCTGGAAGACAGAAAACCCCAACGCTCCCCCATGGCATGTCCCTGCTCGGAAAAGTCACAGGATGTGCTGTCCCCATCCGTGGGGACAGGTCACACTCTGCATCCCCAGCTGGGACTGCTGGAGATGGAGGGATTTTGCCAGTGGATTTCCAGTCATCTTGGAACAAGATCTACCCAAGATTTGTAGCCAATAACTTAAAAAAATATTTAAAAAAAAGCAAAAAACCCCCCAAACAAACAAAAACCCAAAGCCAACCAAAACCCCTCCAAATGCCAGTAGTACCAAATGACAAAGTGTCTCTGTAAAAGCAGACCTGAGCCAGCCTCAGCATCACCTGTTCTCACTGAGAGGCACGATTACAGCTGACATCTTGAAGAATTAAAACAAATATTACAAATAGTCTATAGAAATAGTTCACCCTGTTAACCCTCTTAGGCAAAAAGTATTTTGTCAGTTCAAAGTTGGGGCAGAATCTGGAGTTTGTACCATGCAAAAGTATTTTGCAATGTCAAAATCCATGTTTGGAAAGATGAAATGCGAATTTTCCAGTACAACAAATATAGTTTGGGGGTAAATCAAAATATTTTAATTTTGTTTCCAGAGGTTTTTTTTGTCACGAGTCTTAATAAAATGAAAGTAAGGGGTTTCAAAATAAGAACAAACACGTTCAACTCAGTGATAAGACGGATTGCGACTGTTTTCCTAAATGAAGTTTTTACGACTTTGACCCATTCTAGCAGGAAATTTTGATATGATTGAATTGTCATTTTCTGTCAGAAAGCTGTTCTTCCTGAAAATTTGCGGCCAGTTCCAATCGGTGTTTTCCTTCCTTGTGCCCTGGGCATCCTTGGAAATGAATGTCCTGGTGCAGTTCATCGTAATGTTTTTCCTACGCTTTGAGACATAATTTAACTCAATTGCACCTGGAGGCAGAGGAAGCTTCATAACCCCCTTCCTGCCTCCCAGCCACCTCCTCCGCAGCCTGCTGAGCTCAGCAGAATTTGTCTCTCTTGCACGAAGCTGCCGGAGGAGAGCTGCTCTTCTCTGACCCTCGTCTGCTCCCTGCTGCTGCTCCCTGCCTGGACTCAAATCTTTTAATGCATCGGGTTTGAAGCTGCAAGAGGGGAGATGGAGATGAGATGTGAGGAAGAAATGTTTTCCTGTGCGGGGGGTGAGGCAGTGGCCCAGGGTGCCCAGAGAAGCTGTGGATGCCCCATCCCTGGAGGGGTTCAAGGCCAGGCTGGATGAGGCTTTGGGCAACCTGGGCTGGTGGGAGGTGTCCCTGCCCATGGCAGGGGGTGGCACTGGATGGGCTTTAAGGTCCCTTCCAACCCAAACCATTCTGGGATTCTAGGATTCTATGAACTCCAGAGCTCTTCTATAACATGAAAAATACCAGAATTTGCCATTTTAATTGTGGTTTTTACAGACTGCTGACCCCTGGTTCAGGCACAGAGGGAGGGATAAAACACGCCCTGGGGGGGGACAGAACTGCCAAGGGGCTGCAGCGTCTTTACGGAGAGCAGCAAAGCCGGCTCACCGGGAGCAGTGCATACTGCCTTGATGGCACAGGCTCCAGCTTGAGTGGGCAGAGCTTCCGACAGGCGTGAAAACTCTGGGCTGTGGCTTCCCCGGGACGCACCAGTCCAAGAGCAGCTCTCCCAGTCTGCACGTGGTCACCCGCCATCAGCTTGGGTGGAAAGAGGCAGCAGTGCTGTGCTGGTGCCCATCTCATTTCTGCTGTTAAGAGTGATGCTGTTGCAGGTTAAGTTAGAAGCTAATATCATAAATACATACTCTCAGTGCAGATTAGGATGACTGTCCTTGGAACTGTTGAAAAAACCATTTTAATCACCTAAGGTTTGTTAGATTTACCCTGGAAGATGGGAACATCCTGGAAAATCATCAGTATGTTTGGAGTAGGTGGCCAAGCTATGATTTGTACCATCCGAAAGTAATTTATCCTCATTTTAATATAATTATAATACTAAAAATCAGACTCCAAGTGTCTGGACAACCCTCCTGAATTCAGACCCTCGCTCACTGTGCGTGTGTAGTAAATTTAATGAACACGTGTTTAAATCGAAGCAAGAAAGAACTAACCAACTGCAGTTGAGACGAGAGAAAAGCGAACCAATTCTTGTTAGAAGGACGTGGCACTAACATTTTGAACTGTATAAACACACAATGTTGCTGAAACCAGTTGTGCAGCTTTGGAATTACCACCCAGCACCCATCTCTGTGCAGACACGCAATAACCAATATCTCGGCTCCATGTAATTGCGCACTGGGTGATGAACTCTGCTTGTGAGACAACAATCCCAGTGCAACTGCTTAGGCACCAGTATGCAACTGGGTAGCTATTGGAGTGATGCACTTACATGCTGCAGAGTACCTCTGCAGGATGCACCTTCTGACTGCCTCTGGGGCTGGTGGTGGTGGGAGGAAGGATGGAGCACAATGATCTTCCTCCAGTCTGGGAGCAGCTTGGAGATGAGGATAGTGGTTTCTGGTTTGGGCAACCAGAATGGACAGCTAAAGGTTTTGTGTCTTGGAAAAACAAAATAAGAACATATTGTCCTGTTTTAGGATTCTTTGTGACCTGATCTGTTTTGGTTTCATCAGATGCTATGTCTGGTAAACGGGAATATTGGTGTCCTGCTGCAGGGGTGGAACCATAGCTCCCTGATGGTGTAAGGGTATTTACACCAGGTGGAACAACTCCAGGTGTAGAGGTGTAATGTGCCCAAGAGCTCCTTGCAGCATCCTGCTCAGAGCTTTTGGATTCAGGACAGCAAACTTCAGAGCTAAGCTCTGCTTCACTTTAGGACAGGAATGGAAAGCAGTGTTGCATTTTTAAAGAGTGCTCTAATGATCAGGCTGCCGGGCATTTTGAATCCCTCCTGGTAGAGCAGCTTTTCTGTTCTACAGGAACAATGTAGGCAGCTATTGAGGCAGGGAGCAGGAGGATCCCTCAGGATCCTTTGGGCACCTGCGCTGGTGTTGGCCATCTGCACCGCGTGAAGCAGCTTTGAGAGGAGGCACCGAGACCTGCTCGTCCCTGCTTTCGTGTCCTGGGAACAAGGACCCTGTCTGGGCAGAAGTGATCCCAGATCTGCTCGCGTGGGGGGGACAGATGTGGCCTCCCGTGCCATGGGCTAGCATGCCAGCCTTGAGATCTCAGCAGCAGAGGGGTAGCATCAGTGTTTTGCCTTTCTCTGGTGGGGTTCTGAATTTAGCCCCCCTCTTCCTAATCCCATCTTTTCGTCTAGTACCAAAATATCTGACCTGGGCATCAGCAAACACAAATGAACCTAATTGGGAGATTATTTGGGATGCATTCCTCTAGGCAAAGGTACTGCAAAAAGCATAGCCTGCATCTGCGGGAGACTCGTTCTCCACAACTTTTCCCCATTAAAACATTAGCTCCTGACCAACTGCAGCCACCCAGAGACGAGAGGGACCATCTCCATGAAGAACAAGTAAAAAGGGAAGGAGGCGGTCATGGTGATGTAGCTAGTCACTCCTAAAACACCCTTTCCTCTTCTCGGAGCCTTTGCAGCTCTGCTCCTCCGTGGGAAGAGCAGAACCACCAGGACAGACGAATTGTGGTGAAAGCATTGGGAGAGATGGTGAGACAGCGGGTTACAGAACTCCCCATGGGGCAGGGAGGGACTCTGCAGACTGGTCCCAGTGCTTTGGCCATGGGAATACTCTGTCCCCTTGCATAGGACCAGCTCCTCGTGCAGGTGGCAGCGAGGGCACCTTCCTCGGGGTGTTGTCCCCTGGGATTCCCTGCCACTGCAGTGCAGTCACCCAGCTGGGGGGGTCCAGGCATGGGCTGGTGCAGGGGCTTCAGGGTGTCCCTCTGAGCCTGGTTTCCAGAGCTTGGTCTGTTGTTTTCCGTTTCTGTTGAGCAACATGAGAAAAATAAGCTCTAGCGTGCTTGGTGGACCCCAGGTACTTTTCTCCTTGTTTTTTCTTGCAAGATGTGACCATAAGATGTGTTGCTCTATTTTGCTGTTTTTATATATATATATATATATTAAAGCTTGTTTATGCTGACATATAGAGAATTACTGAAGTTAAAACGCCCTTTTGAACCACCTAATTTAGCAGCCACTGAAAGGAAATGTTTGATTACTCCTTCAGCTCTTCATTTTTCCTGGCTGAGGGTATTTACCGTATTCAGCCCAAATTAGCCAGTGCTTTTCGTTTCACTCCACACCCATTTTCCTTTGATAAAGTATTTTCCAGAAGGAGTTTGCTCAGCTCTCTTCCATTCCTGGTGTTTAAAATGAGAATGAAAATAATATTTCCTATCCTCAGAGGGTGATGAATGGGAAACTTGTGTTGTTTAGGATGCGCACCAGTGTTTTTGTAAGGGAAACTGTGCGTGTGGACTGAAGATGCTGTAATGTATAGTGATTTTATTTTCCATAAGTGAAATCTGTGTTTGCACGCGAGCTAGGATTTTGCACATGTGTGTGCTGGCAACATATTTTTGTGTGAGCCTCGAATGGTGGTTTGTATGAAGGAGACCTGTCTGGGGGTCTGGATGTCAGTAGCTGACTTAATTTTCCCTTGGGCAGCTGTAGAAGATGAGTTTCTCGTGTCGCTAGTATTGAGGCTAAACCTTCCCAACTTAGCTTATATATGTTTAAATTTTGATTAGGGTAATTACTGCAGAGTAATTGAGATTCTTGCTCTGGTTTGACCTGTATCAATTAATTTGTTTTTCCCCTCTGTAAGAGGATGGTGCTCTCCACCATCTGAGGTATGATGTTTAAAAATACATTTTCCATTCCTTCTGATGTGCCGCTGTGATTTAGACGGAAAGAGAGGCACTCTTTTTATGGATGGCTTTAAGTGAAATCCACTTACCTCACAAATGCTACAAATCTCCAAAGACGCCAGGAGCTACTCAGCTTTGTGCAGATTTTATATATGTGGGGGTTTTTTCTTTGGGTGGGGGTTATTTTTGGTGCAAGGTAGAGAACTGTGTTAAGCCATTACCTGGGCTGGGCAGGGATCTCTCTGGGCTGAAGGCAGCTATGCCTGCTCTCCTGGCTGAATATTCAGCAGAAATAATCTTGTGTTGCCTTGATTAGCCCTGCTAGAGAATTGATTTGCCGCTTGTCAGTGCTCACACATGGCTCAGGCAGGTGTAGACAATTTTGGCATCTTCTCTGCTCCTTTCAGCGCAACCTCATTCATCGCAGCGGCTGTGGTCCCTATGGGTCCCCGCCGCATTGCCCAGCCCTCGCTGCAGGGATTTCAGCTGGCAGGGAGAAGTGTTGGGGAAGGTGGTTGTGCCTCTGTCTCCCCAGGGGTGCCTGGGGCTCCCCCGGTGCAGGATGTGTCCCGCCAGCCCTGCAGTGGGGTTGTGGTTTGACCCTGGCTGGCAGGAAAACTCAACGCTTCTCCCTCACCGTCCCCTGTCCTGGGGATGGGGGAGAGAATCAAAGGGGGGTAAAGGGGTGAGGGAAAAGAGACTCGTGGAGTGAGATAAGAACAAAACTACAGTAATAATCATGATGATAATAATCATGAGAATAATATAGTAATATGTGCAAGTATACAAATGGGTGACACACAGTGACAGTGCTCACCAACTGACGACCAAGCGCCAGCCTGTTCCTGGCCAACAATCCCGGAGCAGGGAGAGTCCTGAAACTGCAGTCCTGGAATGGAGACAAGAACCCGAGTGTCTGAGACACTGAGATGATGCTGAGAGAGGGGCAACCCCAGGGGAGACAATCCAGAGCGAGAGCTGACCCAGAAAGAGAGCGAGCCCTTCCAGACAGCTTCTCATCTCTCTCCTGGCCATGCCGGGCATGGGATGGAACAGACCATGGGCCAGTTTGGGTCTCAATCCCAAACCCAAGGTCTAATCCTGGGCTGGTCACTGGGGCTGTGCTCCCTCCCAGCTCCTCCTGCCCCTGCAGACACGGGCACAGCAGAGAAGCTGGAAAGTCCTTGAGTGTCCTGGCAGCAGCTCTGCCCATCAGTGTGAGATCAGCTTCTCCTCAGCACAAACCCCAACAGCCTCACACCAGCTGTGGGAAGAACGTTAACTCTGTCCCAGCCCAAACCAGGACAAGTGGGGTGTGCAGCAGTCCTTGCCTGTTGTGCTCTGGAATTCCCCAGATCCCTTTATCAGTCCGTGAGGTTTCTTTGCAGGTCAGCCACAGGCTCCAGATGCTGCACATGAATCCAGCTGCTCCTGAAGCATGTTGGCTTGCTTTGGGGTAACAAATTATAAAGTGATTTCAGTAATGCTGCGCTGGCTTTGCAAGCCCAGGAGCTGGAGCTCTTATTAGCCCAGGTATCTGTGTGTGTGCCATGTATGTGTACCTGCCTTTTGCTCCCCTTTACGCCTTTTAAAGATGAAAAAGCTCTCTTAGATCAGGCAGCTGTGTGTCAACCTGGTATTCAGGGAAATGTGTGCTGGTGCTGGTTTGATGTGCAGGGTTTGAGGGCATGTCCTGAAAGCCTTTATCCTGCTGGGTTACACGTTGCTTTTGCAAGAGAATTTGGAGGGGCTCAGGGTGGTGATGGGATTTGTGTGAAGCTGGGCTGATGTCTGGGGATGGTGCAGCTGCCTCGTGGGTGGAGGCATCAGGTGTGCAGCAGGAAGGACAGACATGGACCTGCTGGAGTGGGGCCAGAGGAGCCACGGAGATGGGCAGAGGCTGGAGCAGCTCCTGTGCGAGGCCAGGCTGAGAGAGTTGGGGGTGTGCAGCCTGGAGAAGAGAAGGCTCCGGGGAGACCTTCCAGCAGCTTCCAGTGCTGAAAGGGGGCTACAGGAGAGATGGGGAGGGTCTTCATCGGGGGGGAGGGGGGGTCTTCAGCGGGGGGGGGGGGGGGGTGATACATGGGCAGTGATGGTAGGTGTGGGGTGTAGGCAGGCTGCTGATGGGCGTCTGTGTGTTTTCAGATGAGAGTTTTCAGAGGGATTGGGGCAACGTGGCATGCAGGGTCGGTGCAGGTGTGCGTGTAGTCTGAAGGCAATGGGGAAGGTGTGAAAAACCTGAGCACTGGTACTGGTGCATGGGAAGGGTGTGGTTGTAAGCCGAGGGAGTGAGACAGCAGGTTGTCCCATGTTGGAGAGGTAAAAGGCTGCAGGTCAGCCGAAGAGAACTCTCTCGCTCCATGTGCTGCCTGCGGTCCTGGCGCTCCCCGTGCCGGCCGCTCTCCTGCCCGACGGGAGCCTGAAGCCAGCGGGGTCGGTGCCTCAGCCCGTCCATCCTGCGAGGCTGCCTGTGTGCAGCACAACCTCGCAGACGGAGCCTGTCTTCAGGGATTTCTTATTGACAGGGGGAGAAGAGAAGGACAAAGTAAAGCACTAATTATAAAGCTGCCTTGCCAGATATTTCATGTTCCTAATTGCTGACACAGGCTAGTCTGGGATGTTTTTCTCCCTCCTTTCCTGCTTAAATAAGTAAGTTAGAAGCAGGTTAAAGGATGCTCGTGTTTCAGAGCAAGCTGTGTGATAGATGAGAGGGGAGATTGCCACAAGTGCTTTGGCCTCATCTGTTTGTAGCTGCGCTGAAAACCACGGGGTGAGGGTGGTAGGGATTTATTGACCCGCAAGGGTGGCACGAGGCAGCTTGAATTTTGAAGGTGCAATTTGACTTCATCTTCCCAGCCCCAGGAGGAGATGAAAGCCTACAGATGAGTCAATTATCTGGGCTGCAGGCGAATGCGGGCTGAGCCACGGAGGAGGATTTGCTGACCTTGCACCCTGCCGAGAGGCTGGATATTGTCCTGGAAGACGATCCGTCATTGAGCTGGGGAGCACGGAAAAGTGCTGCCGTGGCTTGACCTGGCTGGAGGAGAGCATCTGGTGGAGCCGGTGGTGGGAAAGGAGAGCCTGGCCCGGGAGAGATGGTGCAGCGAGTGGTTGCTACTTGTTTGCTCTCCCAGAATTGCTCGTTGGGCGTTTGTGGTGGAGGTACTGACACTGTGCTGCAGGGAGGCACCGGCTCCCTCATGGCTTTTTCCTGGGTATGGAGCTGGGGGTTAAGGATTCTCACAGAAGTGATTTAATATATCCATTTTTAACTTGCTGAAGTCTCATCAGCTGGCGCTGGCAGGGTCGCGCTGCCCCGTGTGCGGCTCCAGGCGAGCCCTGGAGGCTCTGCGTCGCCCAAATGAGAAGCGGATAAATCCTGCTGCTCTGCGATTCCTTGCTGCTGCTGGTGGCCCCTGGGAAATGACGCGTGGGACAGATCTCTGGGATAAATGAAGGATTAGAGAGGTATTTCTGTAAGCACATGGGGCTCTCTAAACCACTGCATTTGAGGGCAGGTGGAAGGAACATCACTTTGGATTGCACATTTGATTTTATCTGCCTTTACTTCTTCCCCTCTGCTTCATCCAGCTGTACCCAGCAACTACCTGGGGAGAGTTGTTTACAGCTTGAAAGTTTTCAACCTGATAAAGCGCTACCTCCAGCCAAATCCCCTCTCCCTGTTGCCCCATCGCTCTGTGTAGCTGGTGGCGGACTCCTTGCCAGGCAGTTTTCGGAATGAGCTGGCTGGGCTGTAGGAAGTTCATCCTGCAAAGCCATAAAATGCTCTTGCTGGAGTCCTGCGCCATCAGGAGATGCTGCTGGAAGGGCAGGTATGGGATGCGGCACATCCCGCTGCCTCCTAAAGCAATGCAACCATCCTCCATCCCTCCACCCTGCCCCCGTGATGCTGCTTGGAACCTGCAGCTTTCACACAATTGTTCATCAGAGAGCAGAAGCTGCCCAAAAATGTCCCCTTGCTTGCATTAGGTGTCCTCAGGAGGGTCATGGGTGCCCAGGGAGGATGTTCTAAGCTGTTAGGGATGGGCACTATGTCCTTGAAGGAGTTGGGAGGGTTGGTGCCAAGCCCAGGAAAGCTCTGACGCTGCGTGAGGACTCTGCGTGTCTCTGTGAAGATGCCGAGATGTAGAATAGCATAACGGGAAAATTAAACCCCGCACTGCTGGGTAGGTGGTGAGTGCTGTTGTGTAGGATTAGACAGGGAAAGGTCACTGGCAGGTGCCCAGCAAAGCACTGGGGGAGGTGTTGGGCCAGTGTCCGTGCTGGCTCTTCTGTGGTGGCTGGAGATGTTGGGTGCTGGATGGTTTCTGCCAGCTGGGACCAAAGTCCTGGGGTAGTCTAGGTCCAGCTTAAAATGGAAAGCACTGGAAGTGGTGGGTGGTGGCCCGCAGACACTAAATTCTCAGTCCTATCAAAATTAGTGCCAACTTTGAAGTTGCAGAAACTCAGCTGAAGCATGTTTTCACTTTTGGCTTCTTAGGATACCTTTCCAAATCATTAGAGCATCACTTATTAAGGGGAAAAACATCCTCTTCTGCAGTGGCATGAGACAAACAGTGCAAGGGGCTGTGCTGGCTGGGAAGCGATGCTTCTGGGAGCTTTTGCAAAGTACTGTCCCACATCTTAATCTGCAAAAATAGAAGAAGCTCTGGTGGCAACACTGTAGAGGACATCATATGGTCGGTTACGCATTGGTAAAAGGCAGTAATTTTTCAAAATGTTCCCCAAAAGATTATAATTAGTACAATTAAGTGCCTCAGATGGTAATTTTATTCTACTCAGTAATAGTACAAAGCACAAAAAAACTCCTCTATGAAACAATGCACCCAACATATGTAAGCCAGTGTCTTCGTGTTGTGATCTGTACAACGTGTGCTTGTTTAAAATTATATTTAGCCCGTTCAATTTGGGATAATTTATTGTCTGCTGGAGAAGAGCCCTCGTGTTGCTTCTGTGCTTAGAAACACGAGTGAGGATGTTCACAGGCCAAAAGCAGCTTTGGTCAAACTTCACGCAGGGAGACTGGGTGGAGTTGAACGTGGGTGAGGGCTGGGGGCACCTGTGGTCTTGGGGGATGTATTGAAGTCCCTCACCTGCTCTGGGCCTCAGTTTCCCTTTTCATTTGTAACCTGCCGTCTCCAGCCAGTGATCCGGTGAGCTGGTTGGGTGATGATGGGATGGCACTTTCCTTACTGCAGTAATCAGTGGCCTCAAAAAGTGAAAAGATCTTTTTATTTTATCATCCCCTGCGCCCTCCTGATGGTTCAGAAATGGTCTGAAGGAGCAGGATCCGTGGGGCAGGTGCCTTGAAACAAATGTGTATTTGAGATCGTGTGATTTGGGGTGCTCATGTCTACGCCTGAAAGTCTGAGGTTGCCTCCAGGGCCACCTCTGCGGTGGGCACGGGCATTGTCAGTGGCAGGAGCTCTGATTTGCTCCCAGCTCAGGGCTCCCCCACTCCTTTTTTCATCTCCGCAGCCTCCATCGGCCGGTTCTCCCATGCTGAACAGACAATTAGCTTTTCCATTTCCCAGCGATTTGGTGGCGGCTGGCCCCGTTGCTGCAAACATCAGCTGGAAACTTTGTTACAGAAAGAAAGCACAAAGTCGGGTGGAAGAGGAGATAATTACCTTTCTAAGAAGGGCCAACTTTGGCCTTTTCAAGCA
>NW_010110139.1:0-65105 GCF_000699245.1 Pterocles gutturalis | reverse complement strand
TGCTAGCGCACCTTGTCCGGGACAAGCCGCGTAGAAGTGACACCTCGGTTTGCGTTCAGAAGTTTATACTGTCGGGCAGTTTGTGGGAGGATTAATTGGGCAATTTAATAGAATGATCACAGCCATCAAAACAGAGGTCTTTCTTAGACTGATTTAAAAACTTTCCTTCACACTAGTTTGGGGAAGTTTTTCCTCACTGGATCTTAAGCCGGAGGAACTGTCACTTCTGTAACCTTATGTTTCTGATAGCTGTGTGTAGGTGATCTCTCCCTCTGCTTCTAGCCAGCCACACTCCCAGCTCCTGGAATTTCCAGCCATGCACTTGATGATGGGGGAAAATAGAAAGTAGAACCAGAAATTCAAGTTAGCCATGCTGCATACCATCCAGTCTCTTAGCCAAGAGTGTTTCTTACGTTAAGCAACATCATCAAGTTCTGTAATGCCCTGCTTTCTCCTTGGTCAGGAAAAGCTACGTACCCATTGCAACATCGTGTTTTGCTTTAAGTGTTTTCCTTTAATGCATGCAAGTGTTAGCGCTGTGGTTGTACACAGAAATGGATAATTTCCTCAGGAGCATGCCCCTGCCATTTGCAGCCACGTCCTCTTACAACAGGCTGCAGATGTTGTTGAACGGGACTGGGGACAAATGTGGTGCTGGAGAGCAGCACAGACCCAATGGCAGCAGCCCAGGTTTCCCCAGCACCTTCCATCCACTTCAGGCAAAAGCCTCATCATCTTGCTGATTTGCAAAATAAAATAAACCCGAGAGGCTTATGCTTGCTTGCATTGGAGGAAAATGCCTTGAAATTTTTCATGAAGACCTAATCTCCATGAAATTTTCCAGCAAATTTTACTGAACAGCTGCCAAAGCAATGAATTTGAGTGTGGCTGCCTGCAAACTAGATAAATAATCCATCTTCATACATCCTGTAGTCTGGTCAAAAGAACTGCCCTTTGATGGATCTGCTATAAATGGGACATCATTAGCCACTAAGTTCGGGTCTTAATTACTAGCAGGTGTTTGACTTCCTACCTGCTCATGGGTCTGTTGCTGTAGAATGGCTCTACATAAACTACTTTACCTGGTCTTTTAGCTATGGCAAAAGAGTCCTGCAGTCAGTCCAGTCAAAATTCCCCTTTAAAATGCTTTATTTTACAAACAAAAGCAAGAACAACAAGGCACTACAGCTCCAGTCCCATCTTCCCAACCCCCATTTATTACTTACCTCAGCCCAGGTTTTCAAGATGCTTAAAGCATTGGGATACAGAGAGAGAAATCTCTAGCTAGGGAAAGGGCCCCGGGAATTCAGAGCTGGTAGACAATTCCCTTCAGAAAAGGGCTCCTTCCCCCTGAGGCAGAGCCTTATGTAGATTCTTCAGGTGGGACTTGTGTGCTTCAGTATGCTGTTTTGTTAAACAAGCAAACAAAAAGCAAGACCATCCTGCAGACACACCAGTGAGTGAGTTGTTGCAGGCATCCTTGGGTTTTTAAGTATTGACTCGTGTATAGTCTGGAAACTGAAGCACAGAGGTGAAGACAACAGCATGGATCCTTATCTAGATGGTTAATTCCTACTGAAATTGGTTAGGAGCATGAATTAATAACCTTGATTATCTGTGCCCTGCAGAACTTGCACAAAAGTACATAAAAAGTTTACGAGCTGCAAAAAAAGCTAGGTTTCCATAATCTTAAACCCCAGATGAATTTGTTACTCAAGTGCTGTTGAAAACCCAAACTTAGATACTAACATTTTAAAAATTAAGTTCTATCACTGCAGAGTTAAGGAACCGGACAAAACTAAGGAAATTAAATAGCAAGGAAGTTTACCTCTGTGTGACCTGTTAATTAGGAATTTCTGACGAGCAATTGCTATGGAGTTAACAAAACATGGCAAACTCCAGCTTTTAAATACTGATGTTGCCTTCTTCAGTCTAAGCCAAGTTCTGAATGCTACCTGATTTTAGGTGGTGTTTGTTTGGGGTGTTAACTTATGTATTGATTGTGTTTATGGTGTAGACAACAGATGTAATTGTGGTATAGACAATACACAATCAGAGTTCTCACTAAAAAGTCTGCAGTAAATACATATGTGGGTGTGTTGTATCATCTTTAACAATTTTACTTGGCTGTTGAGCAGAACAACTTATGATTAAAACAAAAATATTTTTTTTTAACATAGGTTTCAAACAGGTAGTGGCAAATTAGTCCACATAGCCTGTAAACCAGTAAACAGTATGAGTGTTCCAGGCACAAAACAAACCATAAGGACAAGGTAATTCCTTACCTCTGGTACAGTACCTAGTGCTTAAATTGGACAAGGGAGTTATATAGTGCTTTAAGGGATTTAACTTCTGTTTCTTAGTTGACAATGAATGAAAGAGTTGTTAAAGTTTTAACAAGCTCAGTGATTGTTTACTTTTAGTTTACATTTTGATGCTAAAGAGAGATTTTGTTTTTCAGGGTTGGAGTAAACTTAGATTATCTCACCTCAACTTTCAAATCAGCTAAACAACTAGTGCTTTATTGCACATATAGATGGTAAACAGAGAAAGACAACTGCAATAACACAGGGCAGGAATTTTACATCAGTTTGACAGATTCACAGTTTAAGAAATCCAGGTTCTTGTCTGCAGCCTTCCCTCCTCCTGCGGTGCAGCTCAACCCTTTACAAGTCCCACTGATGCAGGGGGTGGCTGGACCGGTGCTGGTGCAGGGCAGAGCCTGCATCATGCTGTTCCGACTAGCTGGTGAACAATGAGCCCATGTGCTTCAGCTGCTGCAAATCAATTTGATGTTACTGACTTCACCAGCCAACACTGACATATTCCAACTGAGGACCTGGACATAACACGTGGAGTCTCCCTCTTACTAGAAGGAAGTTATGGAAACTATGAACCACAGAAAGAGGTCACCCTGCAATACCTAGTGGAGGCTACACACATTCCAGAGATTTTTACCCAGCCCTTGAAGGAAATAGGCTGGTTTTCCCCCATTGTTTAATTTCTCTGGCACATTTTCCTCAGACTACAAGTTTTTGAACAGTACTTCTTGTAAGAATATCTTTGGGGGTTTTTGTTGGTTTTTTTGTTTTTTTTTTAATCTGACACAGTTTGGCAACATTCAGCCTGCGAATTGCTTATAACTTTTTGGTGGCTTGAATGTAAATTACGTTTAAGCATTTCTCCACTGAGGAAACATTAAAAAAGATTAACAACTGAAAATGAAATTGCTGAGATTCTTGTACCTGAAGCTGGGATTCTGAACCTATGAGCCACTTCATCTTACTCATTAGAAAGAGGACTCTGCTTCCCACAGTACTCATCTCCTGTTACTTACAATGGCATCCACTTTCCTGAACCAAAGTGGAAACACCCAAAGCAAATCTTCCTTCTCCAGCAGTTTTTCTTGGCCACCTCTTCAGAGCAAGTGGTGACGAACAGCCAGGGAGCCCCAGTCCCACAGGTCTGGTCTTTGCAGACCCAAAAAGTAGGGAGAGAGAGGTGCTGTTATTTGTAGCCAGCTGTGCCCCACAGCTGATGGTTTAATCAGTGTAGATCACTTCCCATGCTGTGGTGGTGCTTGTTTGAGATGTTCCTTCACAGATATGTGGGGTTCTTTATGGTGCCTTGTTTTGAAGAGGAACTACTTTACTGGTGTGCTGTAAGGCATGGGATATTGTTAATTCTCCCAAGTGAGGCTCAAATTATAAGAAGTTCCCAGAGGTCACTGATGTAAGGGAAAAAATTTGATACCTGACCAAGAAGTAGATTAAATTACTCCTTCCTGATTTATACAAGGTACTCCTCTTACTTCCACGCAGAGTCTCTGCAGTTTTTCTTTCTGGGCTGGGATTTTGCCTCCCCACAGAAGCAACCTGAGGTTTAGTCCCTCTAAATTACCCAAGGGCATGAATCAGCACCTGTAGGGCTGGATGGGCTGGAGGATACTAGGAGTCCTGCCAGGGACTTGAGGAGAACTAGAGAGCTTCAATTAAAGCTTTTAATTATGTGTTTAACTAAAATATGACACGGGGCTTTTAAAATGGCACTGAATTGGTTAACTACTGTGTCTATCATGATTAATTTTGATAAAGATGCCTAGCTGCTACTGTATAATACATGTTAGAAGCCAGCCTTCTCCACGTTGCTGTGTACCTGCTTCACTCAGTTTTGTACATTATTCTTAGAGGTCTGAGGTTAAGGCATACCCGAGCACCTCTTGGTCTTCCTTCGTTGTCATATAAAGTAGGAACAGAAAATTGTCTTCCAAAACTATCAAAAGTTTGCTGGAAGGTTTCATTTCAAGTGGCTAAGCTCTGGTTAGGTGGGCTTTTTTGTAGTAGGATGGATCATAGTGTTATTTCTATAACACTATTATTTCACTGTTGATTAGCAAGAAAAAATCTCCTAAGGAGTCAGGGTTGACTTTTGCAGCTGTATACAGTTCATCTTTAATTAACTTCTGCATGTTTATTTTTCCAGTTTATTGCAAATAGATTTTGATCACAGCTTGCAAAGTGATTCGCAAATGTTCAGAAGTCTCTTCATTTAATACAATAAATATAATTTACTGACAGTCAGGGAAAAAAAAGTGTATTTTTTAATGATTTATGAGTGACTCCATAATGGAGACTCAATAGAGATGGGTTTATTTTGAGGAAGTCCTGAGCACCCACTTCCTGAAAAATCAAGCTTACCTCTGCTGCTTTTTATTGATGATCCCAAAAATTGCGGTTCCAAGCCATTAAATGAAACTTTGGCAAGAATTGCACAATTTCCTGGGGTCCTCATTAAATGCACATTTTGGTTCAAATGCAGAACCTACAAAACCCTGTTAGCCTAAGTTAAATTTCACATAATTAAATTAAGGTATTTAGAAAATGGCAGTCTCCTAGAAATGTGACTACCGATTAAGAGAGAAATAGCAGAGCTCTAGTGCTAATTCGTTCACCAGCCCTGGTGGGGAATGAGCAGATTCAATGTGCTTCCTAAGCATTTGAAAATTGGCAGAATTCAAGCAGAGATAGTTGAAACTCTGTGTGCACAATTTTTTTTTTTTTTTCTCATGGGGGAAAGGCTTAGAATTTATGCTAGAGAGCAGGTTAAAAAATTTATTCTGAAACTTTGTTGATATCAAGCTTATTTTAAATGAGGAAATCTGAAAAACATTTCACAAAGCTGGAAGATCAGAATCTTATCTTCCTTCATCTCTCCCTAATGGATAAGTGGTCTGGTTTGTCATACCAAAAAGCACAGTTGTTTTCTCAAATTAGTGAGCTCCTCATGAAATTCATACCTTGGTCCAAGCCCTATAAAAGTCTAATGTCTTACATAAGTGCTAACTTAAGGATTTAGCTGAAGCATAAATTGGTGCATTGGCTTTGTATCAGCCATTTACATTAGGGTGCAGTTTATTCTTTGCCTCAGGAAAAAATGTGCTTCAGCTTGTACTTGGGATCCCTGTGATGAACTTTGGAGCGATCCCTTTTATTTTCTCCCTACTTAGAAAAATTAGGAAAAGGTAAAGCTAACAGGTTAGTGATGTTAACTAGGGTGCTAACTAGTAAGCGTTAAAACTGCTGGAAAAGAAGCTGATTTTCAGACTGAAGAGCTTATGGGGATCCCCCTTGGGGACAGAATAAATCAGCGTTACATGTGTAATTTATTTTTTTTTCCCCTGACTGTTAAAACATCTCCTGCAGCTTTGCATTTTACACAGATCATTGTCCACAGTAAATAAGCTGGTCCACACAATAGCCTGTGTGCATGTGTACATATCTGTAAATAAATACACTCATATAGATCCCTCTTCATCAGTGCTGTTCACCCCTCTGTGCAATTCTGTTTAAGCTATTACTCCACTTGAGCCATTTGTCAGTGGAAGGAAGTGCCTGCAGAGAAGTGATACATTACTGTATAGTTTCTTGCTGTGAAGTGTTGATTTTAAAACAGGCTGGCGGTCTGCAGCCGACCCCATAATAAAAATGAACAGACATGGTTTAGGAGGTTTTGTTTTTCTTTTGTCCTGTTGTTATGCCCAGTTTAAGGAGTCTTTTATTGTCTTTCAGCTATGCCATACTCAGCAATAAATTTCTCTCATGTTTGGCCTTTTCCTCTCTGGGACTTTGGGATTCTTTCCCATTTCCATTTCTACATTTTTAAGCTGTGACAACCATCCTATTGCCTGGTTATTAGCTAGCAGGGCAGGTGTGCGATGTTTTCTTTTAGAAAGGATGATGTTAGCACCCAAATTCAGTGAGCAGCACAGTGATCATCCTCCGCTTTACAGACTGAGAACACCAACGAGGATGTTAATGTAAGACTGTAGGCTGGATAGTAAAAACCAAAACCAGGTCAGCGTAGGCTAAACTGAAATGGAAAAGTGGAAAAATAAAAAAGTGGAAAAAAACTCTATTCCCATTAAAAAAAGATAATATCTAGTGTAGATAACTTGGATTAAGGGCAAGCCTGCTTTCTGTATAACAGCAGTGCACAACTGGGCTTTTAGGCATTGATATCTTCCATGTCTGCAGTAACAGACATTTACTTTACTACTCCATGAGAAAGTGTAGATCTACAAAGGAGGCTTCTGCCAGGCTCTTGGTCACACTTATACCATTACTGCATTTGCAGGATGATTCATAACGAAATGGTGTATTGCTTGCAACGTCTAATGAGATATCTGATTGCATCTTTGCTGAATGGATAATATCAGGACCATCTCTATCAATCAAGAAAATACAAATTCTAAACTTGGTTTCTTAATGCTTATCAAAATGTATGTCTCAGCTTAGTATCTCCTGCTTTGATAAAACCTTCAAAGTTATTTAGGTAGATAATGGGGGTGATAGTTGATCTTTCTTTGGACCAAACCTGTGAAGACTCAAAGATGAAGCTTCAAACTTGTCTTGCACCATGATTTCTGGACGTGGGTCCCTAACAGATGTAGCCAGAGGAGCTAGATTTTCTGTAGTCAAAAGCAGTAGATTATTAACTTGTTCATAATACGGCTGTCTTAGCCATGCAGTGTGTAGCTGGGGTGAATGAACTCATTTTCAGGCAGATTTACCTGTGCCTGAAGAATTAGTTAATAAAGCACATTTGTTTTAATTTCCATTACCTACCCTACATTTACAAATTATAGTTCCTGATTAATGACATCAGGAGTTGAACTTTGGCTTTTAAAGCACCAGACCCATGCTGTGCGGTAGACACATTTACAGTCTATTTATGCGAGTTGTCCAATTAAAATTTATGCTTAGAAATCATATAATACACCAGAATGAATACATTATTTCCCCTATTAGTTTGCTTTCTTTGCATTTCAGCAGAAGTGACCAACCTTTCCCTTTGCCCCAGTTGGGAATTCATGTAAAAAAAAAAAAAAAAAAAAAACCAAACAGAAATAGGCAGAAAAAGTAAAGGAAAATTTTCCAGATCGAATTAGTAAATTATAGTTCTTAAATAAAGGATTGGAAAAATGAAAGCTTTCCCTTTAATTTTGCTTATACAGTTGCATTTAAAAATTGAAAATATGTGGTCTGATCCTACAAAATACCAATTCCCCCTCAAGTCAAGAGAAAAATGTCACAGGACTGGCCTGCCTCTGCCACAGCATGGCCCATATCTTGGAAAAAGCAAGTCATTCAGTAACAGCATTATGAACTACTTCAGGTTTTCCTTTTCAAGATAATGAGCAAGATTTACCAGGCACTTTCCAAAGACACTGAAAAAATGACTTCCAACAGAGCAGCTGAGGTGTGCAGCTAGCATTAGCCTTTCCTGCCCCAGGTTGGTTCTCTTGCAGGTGCTGATGAGCAGTGCCAATCTGCGTCCAGCATCTTCAGCAAGAGCAGCTGCTATCAGTCACTCTGCAAATGAAAGAGCTGTGCCTGCTGTTTTCTGGAACCACAGAGTGGATGAATCGATGTGACTGGTAGCTCCCCACGTGGTGCCTGAAATTTTGCCCGATTGTAGGTAGGGTTAATGCAGTAGGTAGAGGGAAAAATCGTGGTATGGTTTTTGAAATTTTCCATGCTTCCCCAGGAAAACAGCAGATGGCAGTAGGAGAGATGGTGTGCGTCCGAACCTGGGGTTTGCCTTCCTCACTTTGGTGGGTAGGCTTCGGATCATTTCTTGGCTAACATCTCTTCTAGTTGGTCATGAAAATATAAGAAAGTTGAAAATTACCTTTTCTTTTAGGCATGTGATCTCAGTATCTGTGATCTTCATCCTGGAAAGGTATTTCTTGGCTCAAGTCTCTCTGGCCTGGCACTGAAGTGTCCTTTTGTATGGTTTATAATGCTTGAGAAATAGTGCTGAAGGCAAAGGTGAGTACCCAGAGCAAGTCAATGTTTTTATTTTGTTTTAAATATAATATTGGTGAGTAGGAGCATTTTTCTTTCTAAAACATGCTTCCCAGACAAAATCCTTCATATGTCAGGGCCACACCTCCCAGCATTTACTGCTGGATGTATTAGACTGGAGGCAAGATATAAGAAAATTTCTGCCTGAGCATCATGTGATAAATATATGCAGTCACAGGCAATGCTTTTCAAAAGAGAAAGAAAAATTTAGTTCAAAACCTAATATTGCTGAAGTTGTTAGGCATTAAAGACAAAAGCTTCATTTAACATCCAGGTACTCATTAATTCACAGCAGCCAGTGGAGGTGAGATTTCCACAGGTAGTTCAAGGCATCAGCATTAGACTCCGCAGCACCATCTCTGCAGAGGTATAATATGCTTTGAGGAAATAAAGCCTGAACTGTGAGAAGGGCAAGTTTCCTTTTAGGGCTTCATAGCTGAGGAAAGCAAGTGCATTGGGACAGTGCAGAGTCAAATGAAAATGTCTCAAATTAACCTTCCTATGACATTATGAAAATTCTTCTTTTTTTTTTTTTTTTTTTTGAGCAATTTCTCTGATGCCATAGTTCTGATGGCCACTCCTACCTGAAGTTTTTTCTTACTCTTTCTGCACATTTTGTGCTGTCTACATAGGTGTCTCATGCTCTGAAGATTCCTTTGCCACATTCTGGAACAGACAACCCAGTCCTCTTCAGAGCCATACATTTCTAAATGTTTTTTCTCTGTTTTTCTGCTAATTCTTTCACTATGTGTTCTTCTGCTGTGGGATATAAGAGGGTTTTTTGGCTCAGACAGCCCTGCAAGGTTGAGTGCTTGTTCCAGTCCCAGTTCACAACTGGTAGTGATTTTCTGAAGGTTCTTTGTCTCATATTTAAACAGGAAAATTTTGTATGGTCTCCTAGTGACTTCAGACTTACAGTGCTCTTCCTGTTCCTATGCAAGCCTTTTCAAGGTCTCCTTCTCCTTCTGTATCTCTGCATGCTTTGGCTGAAGTATGCATGATAATGAATGACATTTCTTTCTGAGTAAAAGATGCACCAGACAGACTATATTGGCTATACACACTGTTTTTCTCTGCCAAATCAAAGGATTTAGAGATGTCTCCAGCATTTCTTCATATGGAAAACCACTGTGAGCTGTTTTATATTTTGCTGTTACAATTTATGGAGATCAAAATCTGATTTACATGTTCTTTCTACAAGGACTATCGAACCAGAATCTTGCTGGGAGAGGACAGGTGGCAGCATAGGAAAGGGAGAATTGATCTATTTCTCTTATTTTTCTTCCTTCAATATGATTGCTGCTGTATTTTGTGCTTAAGTTTGTGTCCTGAAGCCCAAGAGATCTGCACTGAATGTTTTCTTATCAAGTCTCTCTTGCCTGTGTCAGCCTTCCAGCATCCTTCAGAGCTGAGAGTAGCAGAGGGGTTACGCGTACTGACCATATACCTGGGTAAGACCATTTCCACCCATTCTGCCATGGCACATCACACCAGTAGAGTGGATGAAAGGATGGAGTCTGCCCAAATCTTTTATCAGCATGGAAGAAGGGGATGAGCAAACAGTCCTCTGGTTTATGAGGAGACTGTAAAGATAACAGCTAAGTGGAAAAGGCAAAAAGCACCCTGGGGCACTACTAGACCTTAGTAGTCCAAATGAAAATATCACCACTTAGACAATAAGGGTTTCAGTTAATTGAAACAGTAAAAGTTTGGTTGTGATGACAGGCATTTGCAAGGGCTTTTCAATTATTCTAGATTATTCCACATCAGTAGAAAAGAGTGAGTGATCTTGAGGACTGCAAAAAGTAGAGATTAAAGCTAACAAACACGAATAAAATGGCAAGAAAAATAGAAGACTGCAGCAACTGGGAAAAAAAAATGGAGGAGAACTTATTAATAATGCCTGGTAATGGGAAGAATGGAGCAGCCTTTTTTTAACAGACCTGCCATCAAGTTAGTCATATTTTTCTTGTTTTCTGTGCCTTATGGGTTTAGGTTCGTAGGAAGAATACTACTGAAACCATGCTGTGTACTTTAGGCAGCAAGAGCTACATTTAAATCATCTTTGTATTTAGCCAAAGCAATGACTTGAGGGCATATCAAGAGCTACTGTCTTTCCTTAAGGTCCAGAGAGGAGTTGGTGGGCAGGTGCCAGTTTCTCACCCTGCTCATCTGTCCATTGCACAGGCAATTGCACCAAGCAAAATCAAAACACTACCCTACTCCAGCAGCAGCAATTTATGCCCATTCCTACTCAAATAGCTCTCACTTAAATAAATGTAGGATAGTGAAAATCCTGACTTGAGAATATGCTTCTCACAAATGGAGGAAAACTACATTGGCATAAAGGGACTTTTGGTAAAAACTGACGTTTGTCGTCAGAACTCATTTCCTTTCAATAAAGCAACTTTTTTTAAAAATACCAACTGTTATCTTTAAATGTTACTGAAACCACATTATAGCTGGAATGTGAGAGCATGGAATAAGCACTGTTTGAATGTAATGTGAACATGCAATATGAATAAAATGCTTTTGGTGTACTTGGGATTGGCCGCATTTTATTTTTTTCTCAGCATTCTTCCTGTATTCAGTTCCTGTATTGTCCATACTGGTTACTTAAACAAATTTGGTCTGTGTTTCATCTGAACAAAGCAAGGAGGGCCATGTATGTCTTTTAAGAGTAAATCCATGGGTTTTTTTCATTCCTACATCTTGCTATATGATTGCAAGTACAGTTTATCCTCAACATTCATTTCAGCAGAAGAATTTGAATCACCACTGGAATGCATGTGGCGATCAGAGAAACTCTACCAGCAATCAAGCCCCTCATCAAGAAAAGAGTTCCTAGTAGTTTTAAGACTGCATTATGGCTTGGATTGCTTTTGTGGTGACTTTTGTTTGGTTTCTTGCCATTATTCCAGGAAACACAAAGATCAAAGAAAGAAAGTCATATTGATTGGCTCGGGTCCCCTCAAAAACTAGATTTGTGTCTTCTAATGTAACTAACATTTTACAGATGGCTTGGTTCGTGTTGAAGCTGGGGATGCATGAAGATGGAATTATCAGAGGATCAGAACCAGCTGCATTTATTTTGAAAATATGTCTACACATATTCTGTCCAGCAAAATGCACAGAGTGGACTCTTGAATTCTAGCAAATGCCCAAAAAAACCCCCACAGAGAGTAATTGAGAGTCTGCCAATGTTTACTGTTGGTTACCTTTTCTTCAAAGAAACCACATTGTATGTGAGAGCACCCATGAGTTCAGGTCCACAAATATCATTTTTGACTATGAATTAAGGGTTAAAAGGATCAGATCTGAAGAATTTAATTGCATAGAACTAGAATCCAGCCCAGTATCACTAGGAGATCCACAAGACACTGGGAGTGACTTTCCAGTTTGCTGCCTTGCATTTTGTGCACCTTCATAAAGGGATTGGGAACAGTGTGATTCTAATTTTGTGATGTTTTGCACTGACTCTGCACATCTCTAAATGACTACACCAGATGCAAAATAATAAAGAATCAGCACCAGTGAATAGTGGATTGACCTGCTACCAGAAGTGTCCTTAATTATTTACTTCTTCAGATTCTGCGTATCAAAATCTTTTCATGATGTCTCAGGACACACAGAAATATCAAACACAGTATTAAAACCAACCATCTAGAT
This sequence comes from Pterocles gutturalis, assembly GCF_000699245.1. Taxonomy (NCBI): domain Eukaryota; kingdom Metazoa; phylum Chordata; class Aves; order Pterocliformes; family Pteroclidae; genus Pterocles; species Pterocles gutturalis. The sequence goes on along the minus strand of NW_010110139.1, from coordinate 53,070 downwards.
CTTCACTGTTAAACTGGATTTATCACAATTGATTAAATTTATTTAAAGCTCTTTGAAGTTGCTAATAAAAGAATACTTACATTCTAAAAGCGTTCCAAATATACTTTTTCGTATTTTTACTATTTGAAATACCAGCATCCACACTTGCAGCAATAGCTAGATAAAACAGAACTGGTTTTCCTAGAGTTAGTATTGTGTCGTTTATTCTGTTCTAGGTTCTTAGGTTTGTTACCCATGATATATTATGAAAACCAAGGATAAATTCTCACTTAGTATCCATGAAGTCTTCTGTTATTGATGTCCACTTATACTGAAATGATTCCATATGCTTATCTGCTGCAAAATTCAGAATTCTTTTGCTAAGTTAATCTCTTTGCATATGTGTCTTAGATTTAAAATACATTATTAGTGATGCTTAGTAAGACCGGTTAATTTTTTAAGGGGTGATTCTTGCCAAATTTATTGCATGGGATAATCTCACCAGAAAAAGTTCAGGCTTACTAGGAATAAGCACTTTATATTTTTATTAAGTTCAGGGGATATTTTTTTGCAGAACTTTTTTCCTGAAGCAGATCACTTATGGCAAAATCAGTAAGCTTCTGCGATGCATGTTTTTCCCATAATATCGAAGTCTCTTAACAGTATATGCTGATGCTTCTGAGAAATAAGGCTTTGTCTTGAATACAGAGCCAAATCAATTATTAACTTCTCATACATAAAGTTTATGATGTGGGCAAGGCTTCTAAACCTGAGTCCTATTGTGCATCAGGTACTATAGCTATATGATTTTACTAAAAATGTAGCTTTTATCTTGTGCAGGTGTATTTGTATATCAAAAGAAAATACAAAGCAGTCTTAACTCTCTTCATCTTGTCTTGGCAGCCTTTGTGGATTGCACTGGATCTGTACAGGTTCACCCGGTTGTGCATCTTGCCCTGGATTTTTGCTAATTACCTCTTTAGTTCCCAGCAGCAGTGAGTACAAACCGACTTGCTGCAGCAATCCCCAGTGAAAAGCATTGTTCAAGTCCCAGGAGATTATCTTCTGGAAGTCTTATTTTATTTTTTCTTTTGCATATTAGTTTAAAAGGAAAATGTGGCTCTTAAAATTTCTCAGGCATACCAGAGAAGCTGGAAGGCATTCAGGCCCAGAGCCCAGAGCTCAATAACAACCTCCATACTTGTGCAAAGAATTATTTCAGGTTTTGCTTGCTAGCAATGTTTACTGTTTTTAATCAGGTGTCTAATCAACTTTTACCAGGCTTCTACTCATGGAATGAAATCAGCTCACAGAAGACTGTACCAAATATGTGTATTTTTTGTCTCTTTTCGTCTGTTCAGTTTGCATTCAGCTTAGGTTTTTGAGCTTTCTTCCCACCAGAGGATATGGAAATTGGTTTTTTATTCATACCTGGAATTCTCTTGTAATCAAATTTCATATTTTCTGGGCTTCAGAAAAGACTTCTAATTTCATTATCAATTTTACAGTATTAATAATTTATGACAAGAATAATATGATAGATACATGACAATGCATTGACTATTGTATTTTAATACAATGTATAATCTATTATATACATTGTATTTTAATACAATGCATTGCAATAAAAATCTATACTTAGGCTTTATAATATTTTCTGAAATTTTGATGTAACGGTGAGTAAATCATTAGACATCCACAGACCTGCAGCAATTTTCAGAAGTAGAAAATGCTGCATGGTGTTTCTATGCTGAAATAATTGTAGCGCAATTTTTATTTAAAAAAAATAAATCTATCAAGAAAATAGATCTGATCTTATATTTCACTGCACAGCTCTTAGCAACGGAGGGCATGGGTCAGTTGGGTAGGCACTAATGTGGACTGTAAAGAGCTCAGCTTTCCTCAGCCTCTCCTGGGGCACTCTGAGCAAGAAGCTCTGCTTCTTTGCATCCGGATCCGATGGAGGGTTTCTCATCCCACCTGGGATCAGAGGGGCCTTGTTGCTCTTACTTAAATAGTCATGAGAATACCATGTGAAAAGTAGTCAGCAGCAAGCAACTAGATCTTGACTTACCAATGTGATATTAAGAGCAGATATTTCAAACTTTCTGTTCCCACCTTTAAAAAGCAAACTGATTTGGGGAAATAATTGTCCTGATTTTTTTTTTCCCCAGCTCCAAACCATTGACTGCTACTGACAGGTCACATAAGTAGGTCTGCACTAACAGCTAATGCAAATTACAGTATTGCTGAGAGGAAAACTACTGGTAAAATGTTACCTTTGTCTGCTAATGTAAGCATAAATTTGGAATGAAGACATTTCAGTAACAACTGAAGACATATTAAAGAAAAAAGTCTAGGCCAGCTCTTCTTCCTTTTACTTGCCAAGACTGGAAGACTGATTTCATATTGTTTTGTGTGCACTGGCCACTTAGGACACCATCACCTAATCATATCCATGAACCTCCCGAAACCTGGCTGACAAGGATCTATCTCCATCCCAGGGGACTCGCACCAGAATATAATTGTGCAGAGAGGTGTCAGTGAACATGGGTTCATTTTTTAAATACAAACCACATTTCTACTGCTTCAGTTTCAAGACTAGCCAACATCTTCAATGTAAATACCAGACAGTAATCAAGAGAGATAAGTCTGATGTTGATCAACTAGAAGTTTGGTTATAAAATAAGGCATGAGATTTAATGATTCTGAGTAACCATGCAGTGTTAAGTTCAAGAAATTGTTTCACTGATTGTTTCACTAAGAGGGAAAATGAAGTACAGAGAAGTCCAGTTTGCATGATGGCTTAAATAATTAAATGTATTATTAAATGATATATACTATATTATGTGATGCAGTTACAGATTTACAAAATAGATCCAGAAACTCACTGGTAGCTGGTAATGCTCGATACCTTGTACATCTGTTTGTCTACAGAGTTGTTGAATTATGTCCATGGGAACTTATTCCTTTTTTTGTTGGTGGTTTTTTGGTTTGTTTTTTGTTTGATAAATCTTGACCCCTGTATGTGAAGTTTTCTGGAGCACTCACAGATTGCAGTTATTTTCCTGATAAGTTTATCTTCCTGAGGGTTGTTATTCTGCCTGTGGATTCACTGATTGACTGTGCTTGTAGGAGGATACCCTATGGCCTTCCTTGGGTACAAAGGCAGTAGACATAAAATCATCAGACGTAAAGTGGTAAGATGAGAGTCAAAGAGAAGAGCAGGTAGAAAGCAACTGGCATCAGAAGAAGTGTCAAAGTGGTGGTTCAAAGGAGGAAACATGCTCATTTCTGTGGCAGCAAAGCTTCATCAGCTGTATGGGCAATGTTGTACCACAGATGAAGCAGGTCTGGAGAGAGTGTGAACGCTGCCCTGGGAAGGTCTGAAGTCTGAAGTGAGGTGGGAGCCATCAACAGAGCAACATCAGTCTCTGCTGACTGGGGCCATGGCTCTGAATCCTCCACTGACCCTGTGGTTCTGCAGAGATATCCACTGGGATAGTTTAACAGGAGCTCAGGCTTCTTTTAAAATATTGCCTGGAAATAAGATCAGCACAGAACCTGTAAGTCCCTTGCACAAAGAATGAATGTTTTTTTAATCTAGGCCTTGGTCTTGTAAGGTCAAAACTGAGAACCTGTAATATAAATATGCTAGTGAAACTGCTCCATATGGCTTGGTCCCAGTTTCCTGAGATCACTGACAACTTATTTTGTGTTAACTTAAATGGACTTTGGATAGGACCTGGTAATAATTAGAGTACAAAATGTCTGGCACTCTCAGGAAAACAGGTGGATGGATCCATAACTAAGCAAAAAATGAACTTATGCATACTTATTGTGGACAGCTGCAGGCAAAATCCCAATGTTTTAACCCTACACAGCCTTTGTTATGTGCCTGCATTCCGTTGCACTTGCCACCTGTTATTTATCAGTTGCATCACACCAGCATTGCCATATGAGGAAGAATTGGCTGTGATTGATACGGACACCATCCTCAGCAGATGGCCTTGCCCGAGGGACTCCCAGGGAAGTCAGGGACATCCAGTGTGAGAAAGGACTACAGGCTGCCTGCTGAGTGTAGCCCTTGAGCTTGGATCTTATTTGGAATAAATACATGTGGCTCTTCATCACCTCTTTGAAAAGAAGGACAAATTTGCATAGTAAGAGCAAGAAAAGCAACAATACCAAATCTAGTACCACACCCTCCATCTGTGAATGTGTGTTTCCAACCTTTTGTGGACGGCTTAATATTATTTATCAATAATAATTTTGGAGATTAGGAGATTCTGTGATAAACTATATAAAAAAGAAGCAAGGGCTTTGTCTAACAGACACTAGGCACACGAGAATAATTTTCATTTTAAAAATCCTGCCTTAGCAATACTGTGTTGCTGATTCACTTAATGATCTGCTGTGCTTTGCTGCCCTGGAAAGGACTAGGGCTGCTTCCAATAAACATGAGAGACAAACCTTCATTGACTCCAACAGCAGTAGGCTCAAACTTTAAAACACTCCTTTTGTTTCACCCACACTTACTGATATGTATCTGAATAACCAATATACTGTACAGAATTTGAAACAGGCATTCTAGAATATTTGGGAAATATTCTTGCATATTTTCAGTAGCTCCTTTATACATTCTTAATTTACCACCTACTCCCACTAAATCCACTGACATCAACCGCAGTCTTTTGTTATTAGCTTCAGAAGGTTTTGCATTAGGCGCTATAATTCCACTTGAAAAATATAATTAAGGATTAAATCCTGATTTCTTTGAAGTCAATGACAAAAGTTCAATTTTATTTAAGTGTTAATGCTGCTGATTGCAAAGATAACCTTCCACCGGGAATTCAATGTATGTAATTATATTTTTGTGTATGTAATGACTACTGTATCCCCACTATTGTTTAAAAGAGATTTCAAAGTCTGTACAGCTGTGTTTGCTTGCCTACAGAAGACAGAAATACTGAAGAAAATCTTCCTAGGACACTGTGTGTCTTAATGAAATTATTTTTTTGCTTTCACTATTTAAAATCAGGTCTGTATTTTTTTTATGCCTTTTTGTTTGGTTGGTTTTTGTTGTTGTTGTGGTTGTTGTTTCCTGAATCTACCAGGGTAATGCTGAGATGGCCATCAGTTGTCAAGATGATCTGAATCTGAGGCTGGTGAACATAGATGGAGTTTCACACATCAGGCACTGGACGCGCAAATAAAATTGTCAGGAAAAGATTTTAACATCTACCTCCTAATTTTTCTTAGCTTAATTTATTTCTCTAGGTGTTCATCTGTTCTGGAAAACCATCATGACTTAGCCTATGCCCTTTTATACAAATGACTTGGTAAAAGACATTCCTTCACTGTCTTCAAACTTAGAATTCCTATTTGCCATTATAGCTCCACCTGTAGCTGGTGGGATATGTAGTACAGGATTACAATGATACCATGGGAACCTTAAAGTTTCTTATTCTTCCTTCCTCCCTTCCTCCCTTCCTTCTTTCCTTTTTTCCTTCCTTCTTTTTAAGGGGTCATGACTGAACTCAAATAAATATCAAGTATAAATTTCCAGTGCCTGTTTGTTTTTATTAATATCCACAATAATTCTTGCAGTCCTTTTGGTGGTATTATTCTGGGAGAAAGAGTGCTCCTCTGTCTGTGATGGCTGTCAAATCAGTTTTTCCCATCTTCTTTCAAAACAGTAATTTATTCCTCACCAAGCACTATCAGTCAAAATCTAATATATACTTTTAAACCCTATAGAGTTTGTTTTTAATGGGACAATTTTTCATTGGGAATAGTGTTGAGTTAGAGCAAGAAGTTTCATGATGAAGACACATGTATGACGCTGATGAAAGCTATTGCTGGGCTAATTCTGTATTGAATTAAGGAGTTTTGAAGTTTTACTACTCTCTGGAAAAACTGTCCCGTTTCATGTCCTAGAGCTTTGTGTTCCTGCTATTGCACATTACCTGGTCCTTTGTCTTCAGTGCCCCAAAAATGGTTTCTACAGTAACGCAACTAGTGCTAATGGGGTTGTTCTAACACCGTAAAATATCAGTGAAGAAAAGGCACCATCTGGTTTTGCTGTCTTTTTTTTTTTTTTTTCCTAGGACAAGAAGAGACCGGCAGAAGATCTATTGATGGCTAACCTTACCTCTTTCACCCTTCCAGGATATCTTCAGTGCTTTGCTCCCGTAAGCGTTATGCAGGGGAAATGAAGCACACAGTAAAATTCTGCCTTTCTAACACAAGAGATGGAGCATTGGCCTCTTTTTATTGCATATTAGCTGTCTCATTTTAAAAACAAAATGAAGCTGCAGCGCTTAGCATCTGCTGCCAGACAACATGAGTGAAGCCAAGCCCAGGTACATGGTATTGTACTGAACCCTCGTCAGTACCTGCTGTGAACATTCCTGATGCCTTGTTCTCATTTAGGACACAGGGCGAGATAAGTTGAGTAACAAGCATTTCTCTGCAAACTGCCTCTTCCGTCCCCACCATCCCTCTGCCATGGAAGACAAAGTCTTGGATTTACATGTTCATTGGAATACTACCACTTGTACTTTAAAAAAATGCAATAAGGTATTTATAAAAATGGAATACCTCACATCTATTATGCATTAAGAGTGTCCGGACAAGAAGTTAGTGCTGGATAATTGGTGCTGTATAAATTCACTCGCTCCATTACTGCACCATTTGTAGTGAAGCCATAAGTGTCAAATCTCCATGCACATATTTCATGATAAAATAATCTGTCTAGATATAACAACAGCTTTTTACTTGGCCATATCTTATATATTTAACATTTCCCTAAAGCTCCCATTCCCAATATTTCCTTTTAAATATAGATGTCTTCCAAATCCTCCTAAATATAGCTGTTATCCTTAACATCATATTAAGGCAGGTCTCTCTATAATGAAAAAAGTGTGATACAACTATAAAGAGACAAATAGATAATGCTACCTGGCATACAAAACTGTTACCTGGCAGAAAAAGCTAAGACAATGGTGAGATAAAAATCTTTCTTCCTCCTTTGCCATTGTAATGCCTTAATCACATCCATGGATTCCCTGCTACAGCCACCCTGACAGCAACCTGATCTTTACTCCTAATCCACTGCAGAAAGTGTGCCTGGACAATAGATCCCTTGCACTTGCTCCAAATGGCCAAATAGATAGGAAGACCATCAGATCTGCTGTGCCAGTTAACATCAAGTAGCATTAAAAATCACCAGAACCTGGATCCACCCCTGGTGCATGCAAATCTAAGCATATTTCAGCAGCACATAGTGTCAAACCAAAGCTATGTGTTTATTTGTACTTGCAATGTAGTTCTCATTTTCCTCATAGACTGCGACTGTATGGATTGTTCTAATTATCTGTGAAGAACATATTTTGCAAGAAGTATTTCTATGCTAGAAAAGTGCAGTTATTACTTAAACTTTGTGATACAGAGTTTTGCTTTGGATGCACCAGTCAATCAATTTATTTCTGTTTCAAAATTCATTGGGTACAATTCTTGGAATTATTTTTTATTTCAGTGGTCTTTTAAATTGTCCCTTTATTATTGTTTTAAAGTCTAATGTTTGGATTTGGTGAGCTTCCTAGAATATAAACTTCAGTCCTGCTCACTTCCACGCTGGCATCCTTTGGAGAATGCAGTGTTCTCTCCTGCAAGCCCTTGGAGAGCGCTGTAATGTGTTTAGCACAACACAGTGTTTTCCTTTTCCTGTGCTCTGCTTGTCAACAGTACATTACCTTTGACTTTCCATGTCTCCAAACTGTTCCTCAAGCAGATTGCATACATAATTTAGTGCTCCCCCCACTTTTATAGTTTTCCGCTTGTTTAGGAGAACGAGGTAGCAAATCCTTCCCTCGCCATGAAATACCTCTCTTGCCAGTCATGGTCTTTAATGGTGTTACTCGTAGCCTGAGTTAATTATTTATGTTTGGCTCAGCCTCTCTTCTTTTTCAATACGGTTGTCCTGTGTTTTCTGTTCACTGCAGATGCAGGAGGTGGACTTCTGCACAGGCAGACCCCCAGTGACAGAGGGACACCTGAGTACCAGCTCCTGGTGGCACCTTTTTGACAGTGCCAGCCTGGCACCCAGCTCCTGACCCAGGGCACTGCTTTGTCTCAGCCTACCCCCTAGTCCCTGCAAATCTGTGATGACAAACCCCACATCGTCTCTTTGTGAATTTTGCTCTTTCAAGACAAGCAGTCTCAAGACATCCATTTAGCAGAATGTTTTCAGAAAGAGGGTCCAAAAAGGATGTACATATGAATTAAGCAAATTTGATTGCTGTTTGGAAAGTATGTTTTGGTACAGTTTGTGGCTGTTCTTATCCAGCAGCGCTGTGCACAGATGGAGAGAAATCATATGTATTTGCAGAGGGAGAAAAGGATTTGTCTCTCTCCAGCACCTTCATCTGACCCGTAGGTACATTAGGAGGTGGTGGTGGCAGTGGGGAGTCCCCGTGGCACCCCGTGGCTCCCCTCTGCTGGTGGGCCTGCAGAGGCAGGGGCTCTCCCGTGCTTCCCCCGGTGTCCCCATGCTGCTCATCCTCAGGGAGCGGGCGGGCTATGGCCATACCGTCACAGGTCTCCACCAGTACTGTCTCCCCCAGGCCAGTCCCTTCAGAGCCCTCAGCTCCAGGGCCAAGACGTGCGCCTGAGGATCCTGATGTCAACACGCAGCTGAGAGGAGAAGGACACTTCCCACCCATCAAACCCAGAGCTTTTATAATCGGACATTGCTCACATATGAATGCAGGATTTTTTCCCTGCTTTTTTCTTTCCCCCTGCTGATGTCTGTCAGGGCTGACACATCAGCTGAGACCCCGCGTGGTCGCCCGCAGGGCCGGACCTCAGGACACGGAGCCTGCAGCCTCGGCTCTCTGACCCCACCATTTCGCAGAGACTTCAGCTCCCTCTCAAGAGACATGCAAACAGAGAAAACGGTCCTTATTTCTCCTCTCCGCAGTGCACACACGCTCCAGAGCAGCCAGACTGTGGCCTTCTGGTTTTCATTATGAGTAAATGCTGGAAATGTGGTGTGCATTTTCCAGAAGGGGCATGTTGTGTATTTAATTTATGAAAGTAAAGAGGAGAGGAAGAGTCTTCTAGATTCCTTTTGGTTCAGTGTTTTGTATAAATGCAAGAACTGGGGTAGTGTTTGTGCCATGTCTTCCAATGATTATTAGCCAGATGTGTGTGCATATGTTGTTAAAAAATATGAAGTTATAAAAAAAGACATGTGGCACTGTTTTATTTGTAATGTGGTTGTGTGCAGGAGTCTTATTAACATTTCTTGATGAGAAGGACATGTACCTAGAGGATAAAAAGCTGCAGTATGTGGATGCTATTTCGGTTCTGAAGCCTAGATATTTTTAGCACCTTCATTTTTGGAATAACTTCTACCATAGCTGTAAGAAACTTAGAGATACACAATACGTGCAGAGAATGCAGGAAAAGACTTATTTTGCTTCAACTATGCATATGTGCTGGGCTGCACAGTACAGCATGTGTATTGGGAACTGGCTTAGAGCTGAGACTTGGCAGTATGCGGGTGTCCACGGGACAGATAAATGAGCAGTTTGCACAGACAGACCCTGGTCTGCGCTTACAGAATTGTAACAAGACCTCACTTGTTGAAAAAACTCAGGAGAAACATAGGATGTCATAAACCTGATTTGTTCCTACTTTGTAAAGATGTAAATCAGGAGTAAGGGTTTGTTTTTTTTAATCCAGGAGGTTAAGATCTAAATGGAAGAAATGGGCTCTCCTTGTCTGACGAGTGAAAACTCCTGTCTGCTCTGTGCAAGCTTTTCGCAGAGCAAAGGCAGCATACATCAGCACGTGAGGTTTCTGCTGGGAGGTAATGGTTGAGCAAGCACAAGAAGCACCAGCAGAAAATTAGTAAACAAAAATCCACCTTTAATTACTGATGGAAAGAGAACATCTCCCTTCCTTCAGCTGGAGCTGCTGTGGCCCAGTATTTGATCCTTTCTTTACGGGACACAGGCAGCATCCCAAACTACATGGCAGAGTTACTTCCTGAGAAAAAGTTTCTTCCCTAAGAAGTGCCAGAATTTCAGCATGTGAGCAGCATGCCTCCTCAGCGCAACAGGGACTGAAGCAGACACACCAGCCTGATGCATTCAAAAGTCAAAAAGCAGATCACAAAAATCACTAGATTGGTCTTAAAATCCTGACATATATAATACTAGCTGCGCAATCCTTTTAATTTGCTTTGGATTGTGAGAAGTTTCCAACTTTGTTTCAACTTTTCTCTGCAGTCCTGGGGGCAAATAGATTTTTAAATGAAACCTACGGGACTCTAGAAACCAGAGTCAAAAAAACCCCCAAACCCTCAAATGGTAAGAGTTAGAAATATTACACTCAAAATAATTCATGAGTAGCTGGGAAGGACTGGTTTATTACAATTAGAATGGAGAAAGAGGACATCAAATTAATTCCAGAACTTGATACTGCTGACATGATGAGGGAAGGTAAGGAAGGACAATATAACTTACTAATATGATGCATATGTTTGCAGTGAATCTATTGTAGAGATGGGAGGTTGCCAAAGACTTTAAAAAGCATACTCATACACACAAAAGCCCTTCTACGAGAGGAGAACTAAGCATCTCACTGCAAATTCTGGAACTAATCATGAAGACCATATTTCTTCCTTCCCTAATCTCATGGTGAAGCAGATTGGGTGTTAGCTTGGGAAGGAAAGCCTTACTGCCACCACGAAGTAGTCTTGGGCTTCCCTTAGTACTTTACCTCACTGTTCCCCTTTCATTGAAGGAGCCATAGATACAGACAATATTTTTTCCTTCGCATTCTTCATTCCTACGGCTTTGTTCTTAACATTTTACAGGCACATTCAGGGACGTTGGAGGTCTGTTTTGTAACTAGGGGTGAAAGCTCATGAATGCTGAGCACAGAGGCCAGGAACAGCGGGGGAGATACTGGTGGGAGTCTGTAATCTCTGTTACGTTTTGGAGGATAGGAGGGAGGGCCAGTTGTGCCCAGATAAGCTTACCTCTAGTCCGTGCTCCCACAAATCCTACTTGCTTGGCATTGTCATGATGAAGGCAGTTACACACATCCAAGCCAGGGTGCTGATGTTCTTCAAAACAAAGGGACCACACACACATACAGAGCTGGGGATTTCCCCTGTGTCACCTCTGCAGGGTGCAGACAAACCTGCCCCAGTTACACCAGAGCCTGAGCCACACTGCAGCAAGCCAGTGGCACTAAGCATCGCTCGCTTGGTATCATAAGGGTACACGGGAGCAGGGAATGCTGGCTTCAAGGAGCAAGATAGCCATGTATTCACCCCTCTAGGAGTAACTGATAGTGATCCTCAGCTAGCAGGGCTTTTCTGGAGGTTCCTTCGGTATCTCAGGAGGGTGCCACCCCCAGCAGCCAGCAAACCCTGCAAGGGGCCTGCTGCAGCCGCTGTTCTGCAGGATCCACAGGATCGCAGATCTCCTGCTCAGGTAGAGAGAGCAGAAAAGAAACATATTTTCACAGCAGGGAGGAAAAGAAAAAGATGAGGAATGTGGCACTAAACAGAAGAAAATCTGATGGGGAAAAAGAAAAGTTGTCAGCAGGGAAAACCAAGTCCAAGTACTAGCCTGTGGGTTGCAGGAATTATCTGTGCAATTAGGATAATAGCTTCCAGGGCAGTTACTGTGGAAGAAGTCCCATAATACTCCAAGAGGAATCATTAAAAAAAAATCCAACTACAGGAAAGAAAAATAAAATTATACACAGATGAGAGATCCCATTTTGTATTCTTCAGCAAACCATGCTCTTAGAATATGTGGTGATTTTTAATGTCTTCAGTATTTTTCTTTCCCCTTCTAATTAATAGTTTTCTCTCGACTTTTTTTTTTTTCTTTTTGGTGTGTGTAAATCATCTTGGCTGGCACCTTCTTTTTGACCTCATCTGCACTGAGAAATCTCGTGCAAAATAGTTCATGATATGGTGGCAACATCTCAACCATATTTATGATTATTTATATGAATGCTCATATATCATTGTTTGTAACACTGTAAGTGCACGATTACTGGAGACAAGTACAAATTACCCTGCTGGAAGGATAGCTGGTGAGATTTATGTTGTATTGTTGCCTGTTCTTCCAATAGGATGTTCTCTTTACTGGTACAAGGATGGCCCCTCTGTTGAGCAATATACTACATGGCTAGACATATGGAGTCTAGCCTTTCTGTCTTTGTGGTGCAATATCAAAATACAGTACAATACCTGACATAACTCCAGCTGAACCAGCTCCAGAACTGGGAACAGTTTAGCTGCATCAGCACAGTGGTATGCCCGGGCTAATTAAAATGGGGCAGAGGCTGCACTGATACAGCTATATTGTTCCTGAAACCAAGATAATATCTCAGGAAAGAGCTGCACTGTGCAATATAGATATAATCTTTAAGACTGATGAGAGATACCCTTCAAGATTCAGAGATGAGCATCAATATAACAGTTTTCATCTTACCTACCTGTTTTAAATATTGGCACAATCCTAAATCCCAGGTTTTCCCCTGCATTCCAAGAGCTGCTGAAGAAAAACAAAAACCCACAACCAAAAATGACTCAAGGAGACAATTCAGAAAAGTCCTCAGACAGTTCTTGTTAAATTATTGAAGAGAAATTGTCCAAGCCTTCCCACTACTATCAGACATTCTCACTTGTTTATCACTGTTGAAAATTTGGCCATTTTCTTAAAGTTGACCATTTGTTCCATACTTACACCGAATGACTTAGTCCTTTCACTCTTAATCTTTTCAAGATCTCTTCTCACTATTCTTCCCTGTGCTGGCCTTAATTTTTTTGCTTCCCTTTTCAAGTTTTGCACAATGCTTTGTAAAATGCATTTCTGATGCATATTTTTATAGTAAACTTCCTTTTTTTTTTCCACTTGCTATTTTTAAAATTTCAAGGTTGCTTTTTGCATTCTCGGTGCTAGCGACACTGCTTGAGTCTTCCAGCTATACAGAATTTTATCCAGGTCTTTTCCCTTTCATGGTCATGACTTGCTGGCCATTTTCTGGCTTCTGATATATGAAAAGTAGACTCATTCTCTTCTATGTCCTAGATGTAAATGGTCGAGCATCCCAGACAATTTCTTGTTGGCCAGTTTTTTCTACATTTAGCTGAAGCTAGTGATGCTTTCTGAATACCTTTGGTCAAGACCCCCTCAGTTTCTCCTTTGGTCTCAGGTAGTGTTGGAGCTTTCCTGTGGATCCAGGCTCAGCAGACTCAGCAGAACTGCCGAGAACTGGCTTCAGGGAAGAAAACATGACAGACCAAAAGCACTGTTACTGGGTGTTTTATGACTGCATATAAATGTCACTTAGGAAATTCAAAGCAAATTAGAATACCGGTAGAACTTTCTTATTTGTTGCATCTATTGATAAGAAAGATGACAAGGGATAATCAAAGACTGTACAGCCTCACTCTGTCCTCCCACAGTCAGTGGCCAATAGCAGATACCGAGGAGAAGCTTAAGAAATTCCACAGAGTATCTCCTCCAACTCCAGAAAAGTTTGGCTTGTAGTCTTCCTGTCTAAGGGGTAGTGGCTTTGTTTTTTACAGCCCCTAAATTATTTTCTTACATATCGTTATCCACCCACTTTATGAAATCATGTCATCCTTTAGGAACCACAGTGCCCTGTGACAAGGAGTTCCACAGCTCAGGCAGGCGCTGTGTAAAAGACTTATGTAGAGAAGGGCTGAAACTTTGCCAGTCAGTTCAGTTTTATGTGTGGCTTCCCTCCTGAGCTCTATTGTTTCACTAAAATGCAGACAGACAAATAGAGAAACATCATCATATTGAGTGTAGGGATCTGCAAGTTAAACCAGTGAGAAGCACACACAAATGTAGATGCCTATTTAAGAAGACTTAACATTTGCTAAATAGTTGATGATATTTCACAAAGAGCTGAAGAAGCCTTCTTGGAGTGGCATTCTGTGCCTTGACAAGGCACAGAAAGAGAAGAGGAACTAACGGGAGCAACTGCGCGGTGTGCAGGGCAGCATAGTCCAGAGCCTCAGATACTGCAGAACCTCTTCATGTGGTGAATGGTGAAACATTAAGTGAGCTGTCAGAGTGCCTATCCAAAATGGCTGATATTTCTAACAATTGTAATTAGGATCAGTAACTGTAAGTCTCCAGAGAGAGTTGTCATTAAGGACTGTCAAGAGAGGTACAAAGGAAAAATTCAAAAGCAAAAGCAACCCTCTTCCATCCACTCCAAATTTGTTTACCTGTACCAAAAGTCCTTTCCCTTTATCTGGTCTCAGTAAATAAATAATAAAAATATTCTGTTTCCAGATTTGCTTTTTGCAACACACTAACAGAGAAAATTTCCCAATGTTAAGATTTACACTTTTCAAATAAATGAGCTTGTTCCTAGCACCTGACCTAATCACGCTCATTTTCTTTTGAAGCTTAAGCATTCCTAGAGCCAGCAGACAGAAATGACGCCTTCTGCACTGCCCCTCTCTGTCCTGGCAGCTCCACGGGCATCGCACCAGTCAGAGAGATACTGAGTAAATTTATCATTAAAACAGTTGGAAAAACTGACATCTGGAAATGGATAGTGTATAGGCTAAACAAGTAGAAAGTGAGTTTAAAAAGTTATGGAATAATTTATTTATCTTCACCTGTCTCCCTGTGATAACTTTATAGGCAAAAATTGTGTAAGTGTGGTCTATCACAACAACGTGGAATGAAGGAAGGAAAATATATTTCTGAATCAGATGGAGAAGGTATCTTATAATCATTAACCTGTTTAAGGGAAGTAGTCATGCAGTTGCCTAATCCAGGAACCCCCTCAAATTTGCAGCTGTACCCTGGCAGCAGCCCAGGTCTCCTGGGCCATGCCTTGCTTGCGGATGTATTTGCACACTTTCAAATTTAAAAATAGCATAGGGAATTGCATCTGCCTGTACTTTAACTTTCTTGATAAGGGTTAAACAGTGACACCCTGTGCATGAGAAGGCAGGGGCAGAAAGGCATCCTTTTCCACACCAGTCGCACTATCAGCCTCTGCTAGCACATCCTGGATGTCACCTGCACCCCTGGGAGCGGGAAGAGCCAGCCCAGTGCTGCAGACCTTCTCTCACAGCCTGCCAATCGATGCCATGTAGGGTGGTCTGTATACAGTATCACTCTTCAGATGATCCCACTGATACAAATCTCCTGGAATAAGCCCTCACAAAGTAACACAAAACAGTATTCCCAGGGAAATGTAGCTTCATGAGAAGGAATTTCCTGTTGCTTGATTTGCCTCATCTCCACCATCAGTCCAGGCAGAGAGCCATCTTTCTACCTGGATTATATCTGAAATTTTAGTTGTTCCCTTAGTTCTTCGTGTTCTTAAGAGAAAGTAGTCCTTTCTGTTGGCTTTGTTGAATTACTCATGTTCCATCATTTACTTTTTTGCACATGAAACAAAATCAGGCATTTTCATCTCTTCTCAGGTTGGAAGGCTCACAGGTCTTGTAAAAAAATTTAATTTCCCTTTTGTGTCCTTTGATTAGATTAAATATACTTTGTTAACCACAATAACTGGGACAAAAGAGTAACATCTCCTGTCATGCATGACAACTCTTGTGGTCATTTCCAATAAATAGTTTTTCTTTCCCTTTATTGCCATTTTTTATTTTTTGCTTTTCCTCTTCTTAATGCTTTTATTCAAAATGTAATTGGATTTATTTTGGGGTGTCTTTTTTCTCAAACCAAATGTCTTTTTTCAATAACGATCTTCATCTAGACAAAAAAAAAAAAAAGAAGGCTGCCCAAAAACAGCTTTGCAGTTAGATTTGACCCGCTTTGTACAATAGCCACTGCCAGAAGTAACTTCTGCTGTGTGGCTCAGTAATCACACTAGAGCTGCAGCGTGTTTAAATTGCTCTGCAGATGACGGGTAAAAATAAGTGAGCTAGACATAAAAGCAGAGGGTGAGTGAAAGAGCAGGCAAGAGAGAGATGTCCCCAAATAGATTATACGGGTCAAGTCATGCAAGCGCTTTTATTACTGCTGATTAATTCTGTCAGCTGTTATGTTAATGTGGGGCATGGCATGAGTGGGCACTGAGCAAAAGTACAAGGAAGCTGAGACTATTCTCTAAATAAGGATGTGGCCCAGACTGCTTGAAATGGTGTGTGTGCATCTGTGCCTGGCAGAGTGATGACGGATGATAACAGGATGAGAATGAAATCTCTGTTGCTGTGTGTTTGCAGTACAGATACATCTCTCTCCAGACTCCAGGAATTAGAGGCAGGTTTTGTATTGCCAACCCCAAGCCTTCAGAAATCTTGAGACAGTCTGACATCATGTATCTTTAAAAATAATAACTATGGATTATGGTTTTGGTTGCCCTTTATTTTCTGGACTGACAACGTTTCATTTTCAAACCTCCTACTTCCGTAAGGGCTAGAACTGGACTTAATAAAACGGAAAGCCAAAACCTTGCTGTGTTCCAGCAGCTGAGATCTTGTGAAAATTCCAAAATGCATGAACTTCTGATAACTTTATACAAGCCAACCTGTCTGTAGAGTCAGACCTCAGGATGGGAAGTTCAGCGAGAAAGTTGTGTACAAGCTTTGACATGCTTCATTTGTGAAGATTCAGCATTCAGGAAAAGGGCACCCGAAAGAATTTTGGGAGGCGGTTGCAACACGAGCCTGGTGTTTAAACCAAGGAGGTATTTAAGAGAAGGTGAGGACTATTAAAGGCATTGGTAGAGCGGTGTGCAGTCTGCTGGAGGCGGCTGCCAGCTCCCGAGTGAGGCAAAGGCTGCGGTGTGACAGCCTGCCGGAGCGACCTCTTCCCTGGCATGCTGGGCGAGCCGGAAAGAATTTTGGGAGGCGGTTGCAACACGAGCCTGGTGTTTAAACCAAGGAGGTATTTAAGAGAAGGTGAGGACTATTAAAGGCATTGGTAGAGCGGTGTGCAGTCTGCTGGAGGCGGCTGCCAGCTCCCGAGTGAGGCAAAGGCTGCGGTGTGACAGCCTGCCGGAGCGACCTCTTCCCTGGCATGCTGGGCGAGCCGTGGCTTTGTCTGCTGTGAGCTGCATCCCTCCGCAGAGATAGGGAGCAGGCACCCGGGGGTGAGGCTGAGTCCTTCTGGCACTGCGACATCTGCCCCGGGCTGTCACCCACTGCCCTTGTCACACACACCCTCCGCTCCTCTTGTCACAAACAAGGCGTGCGCCTTGCTGCAGTGGCGGGAGCTCTGCCACTGCTGCAAACGGTTGGGGTTTTTATCCCTCAGGAAGCACTCTGTCCCGTCACCGAGCAGACAGCAGTAAGCCAGCACAGCCTACCTGGCCTTCCTGTGGTGCGCGATCCCCCCGGAGCCATCTAGCAAAATCCCCCACCTCAGATGTGTGACGGGGACTTGAAGTGCTGCAGGGGGCTGAAGGAGTTAAACCTCCCTCCCAGCTGCTAATCCTCTCAGCTACAGTGTTCACCCTAACATCGACAGCCAATACAATATCAAAATAATACAAAATATATAAATTCAAAAATAAAAATCCACTAAAGCCAGGAATTTGGATATTTGATGTCTTTTTATACAAAAACTTTCACCATTGTTTTCCTCTGGATTTATGTCTTCTTACAGAGTTCCTCTGATTCTTGCACCAGCAAACATCATGGCTATGTGATACAAATACGTTTGTGGTGTAAACTCAATATTCCAGATCAAAATCCAGTGAGAGGGTAACTTGTTTAATGATATTCTAACTTCCCTGAACAACAAAAAATCCTCTCTGAGGACTGAGGAGTGGCTGGGGAAAGAACAGGCAGAAAACGGTTTCAGATGGTGCCCTGAAGAAGGGTTTGCGCTCCTCAAAGCTTGTTCTTTTCTTCCAAATATGCCAACTAGTCTAACAAAAGAAATTGTCTTTTCCTAGAAGCCTTGCCTTGCTTATAGCCACAGCAATAACTGTGTGCTATTGAGAGATACTATTGTGATGAATAACATGGTGTTATTTGAGAGTTTCTGCTCCAAGAGCGCCTTGTTGCTGCAGGAGACGTCTCTCTTGCTTTTAGTGGTAGCTTGTAGGGGCTCATGGGCTGGCGATGGAAACTCAACACTGGCTAAGGACTCGCTGCCATTTCAATTGCTGCTTGCTTAATAAAAGATGCCCCATGTCCAGCATGCTACATTTCAGCCCAGAGCAAATATGTCTGGTAAAGTAGTGCAGCATGGAAATCTTGACAGTCTCAACTGTAATCGGTACAACTGTGTGCTGCTGTAATGAGCAACAGACAAAGCAAATGTCAAGTCACCGGGATCTGTTTTCATCAACACTGGCACTATTTAATAGGCAATCTTCTTTTTCTTTTCCCATGGCTATTAGGAAATTGTCTTTTTTTTTTTTTTTTTCCTGTTAAATATGGGTATGGTTGTAGATCAAAGAAGGATGACACTATTTTATATATTGATTGTGCTAAGTTTCCCTGCAGGAAAAAAAAAAAAGAATTAATATACAGCAGGAAATGCAGATATTGCAGAAAGCTCCCTTCTTTCTGATTTTCTCTGAGATAATACACATTGCTACTCAGTGTGCCAACAGAAATGTATCTTAGATGTGGGTTGTTTTGGTGCCTGACATTTTGCAGATAAGTTTATTCTTCGTGAATTTGTGAAGGATGTTAGGATAGCTTTATTTTATCTTCCTTCCTGGTAAGGGGGCTGGGGAGACTGAATTTGAGTGGCAGGAATTGAAAAGCTGGCTGGAGGGTAGAGGGATAGAGATTGAACAGTGGAGCATATAGCCAGAAGGCTGAATGCTAAAAAAAATGGCAAGTAAAACTATGCACTGGCAGACACTTGAAGAATTAATTTAGCAGCTTTCAGTGCAGCTAGAAGTGGTGCTAATTTTTCTAAGGGGAGCTGTAGTTGTTCAACAGGCTGTGGGGGGAGGTGACTCCAAATTACTGGAGCAGGAGCATGAGCACGTAGTACTCATGGGAAACAGCACAGAGCAGAAACGAAGAATTAGAGGGTGAGAGATTGCCTTGCATCAGGAAGATAGTGGGTGTTATCAGGAGACTGAGTGAATGAATGACTCAGAGGTGGTCTTCTCCTCCTCCACCTTATCTCCTCTCTCTGGGTTTGACATTTCTCTAAATTTACCTTCGCAAACTTTCAGCCTCTTCATCCCCAATGAGGTCACCCAACGAACAGGCTGAGGAAGGAGCACATCTACCCTGATGCTGGGGAAAGATGTGTTGCCACCAGTTCCTCTATGCTGTCCTGTCCTTCTGGCCTCTCATCCCTGCCAGAGGAGGGGTAGCCATGAAGTGCTGCCACTGATCCCAGGGACCTGGCACTGCCAAGCCCCACGTCAGTGGCAGGTGGTCTTTCTGGCCATTCGACTTCACTTGGTTTTGGCAGAAGATAGTCCTGAAAGTGAAAGGAAGTTGAAAGACATTTTGCTTGCAACAAGTAAAAGCCATCTCACCGCTGATCATTTTTGTAACTAAAAATAGGCTCTGAATATGTGATAGCATGAAAACGCCTTTTTAATAAATACCATGCTCTTTCTGGATACTTGACCCGTTTCTTCTGGCAGACTACTCCAAGTTTTCTTACGCCCCCTTTGTAGCCCCATTTTTAAGGTAATGAGGCTCAGCTAATCTCAGATCTCACACATGTAGGAAATCTGATCTGCTGAAACAAAACATACCCTAACTCTGGAAATTAATTTCAGAATATGGACTTTGGAGTCTGCCAGTGAAAGAATAACAGAAGCAGAAGCGAAAATGCATGTTTTCAACTGACAGCTTGTATATTTTATTCCTGATACAAAAAGACAAATTACAAATTACTACATGAGTGAGCACGCAGCAGAATGTGATTAAATCTAAATCCAGCATACACACCTTCCCACAGCAGGGGCTTGCACACAGCTCTTTTCTGGGTGTTTCTGTCTGTTTGTGGAAAAATAGGTGGTATCTTGTCATAAAGCCAGGCCAGACAACATATGCACAGCTTTTTACCCAGCTATCTACTTGTTTAAATCCTCTGAAATATGAAATCTTAATTTGTACTGAAACAGCCACAAAAGCATCCTGTAAATATTTGAGACCACACTCAGCGAAAAAAGACCTTGCTTTTACATATCTTCAGAAACAGCAAGCGTAGCACTGCTGTGCAGTTTAATTAGCTTGTAAATGGGCACAATGGCTCTGACACTTTGTCTTCTCAAGGAAAGACTCTTTCAAGTTGATCTAAATGTGATTTGTTATTTCATGGAAAGGAAAAAAGACTTTGGAATCACTAATGAAAATTGTGAGAGAGAATGCTACCTCTGCTAAATGCAATGTATTTTGGAAAGGGTTCATTTTAGGCTCATGGTCTTGTAACAAAGTACAATTTGGCTCACCAACTGTCAAAAAAGGGCTTCCAGTTCCTGCGGTAAGCAATACAAATCATAATACAGATAAACAAAATAAATAGAGTTGTTAAAAATTAACGCTAATGTAAACAAGCAGAATCTGGCACAAAAAAAAAGAGATACAATAATTTCCCTCTTCAGACAAAGAGGCAAAAGAACAGCATCATAAAAAATAATCAGCTTTTAGAACTCTTTCACTTTTCATCATTAAGGGCTATTTAGTGGTGCAGAGCTTCTAAAATATGTACGGAAGGAAGTTGACTCTAGACAACTCCAAATCTGGGGAAGAAGTCCACTGAAGGTAACATATACAAATCACAGAGGCTCTATTTGTGGAAATGGCCATTAGCAGAATGATCCCATAAACCTGAAACTAATATTATTTCACTGGAAAATCGCAGTTTGTTTTGCACAGCTCTGCAGAGGAGCACCACACAAGTTCCTCTCTGGCAAAATTTTCTCTGAGACCTACGGTAGCTTAGCTGAGTAAAAACTGAAGTCTAAACCATACGAAGCAAGGAGAGAAAGTCCAGTAAGCACATCCAGCTTCTCATTCTGTGTGATGACTCGTCTTGCTTGATCCCTTACCCGTAAATCAGTAAAGCTCCGTGTGAATTTTTGAATAGGAGTTTACAGGGAAATCCCAGATGCTGCAAGAGTCAGTAGCTGGCACTTTTCCCTCTGAGTCAGCCCTCAATCACACCTTCAGAAAGTTTGGAGGGATTTCTGATAGCCCCATCTTTCAGCTGGTGCTGACCCAAAGCCTGACCAGCTCTGACCACAGGGACCAGGACCAGGGTCACAGCTGATGCTGGTGGGCACCCTGCTCCATGCCTGCATCCCCGGTGCCTGCCGGTGGGTGAGGCTCTGGCCCGCTGCTGGATTCAGATGTTTTCCTGGGTGATTAGTGAGGGCAAAAGCTCTGATTCACCCGCTGTGGTTTTGTTTGTGGAAAGTTTTAGATCAAGCTGTAAATTACAGTTCAGTGATCACTGTAGTGCCTAGTCCCTTCAGCTGCCCTTTCAAGAGAGTAAGGCTGTGCCTTCTTCACCTACCCTGGATTATTATTATTATTATGCAGTGCTGAACTGGCTCTTAGATAAACAATTGCCAGGCAAGAATTTCCGTCTATTATTTTTCTGCATCCTTCAAGTCTCCTTGGTATTAGCAAAGGTTTTGGCCAAAGTTGAAAATCATGTCAGATTCAGTTACCACTGAGTTTTGGTATCTTGAAATTTCTCTCCTTTTACATCTGTGCTTGCATACATATCAGAAATAGAATTAGAGAAATCATCTAGACTTACAGATTAATCCCAACCAATAATCTAAATGTTTCACATTTGTGATTGCAATTTTTATTTTCTGCTGTTATAATGCTTTGGAGAACAGATCTTTACCAAGATTTAAACAGTGACATAAGATGTGCTTGGAAAAAATAGAACAAGCAGGAAAGGACCTGCTTTCTGCACATGTGGCACAAATAAATTGGTTGGCAAGGAGCTTCTGGGCTACTTTGTTTTGATAAAAATGAAAGCACTAAGTCATAAATATGGACTGGGCCATATTTCAGATGTTAAGATCTGAGGTGGAGTAAACTGACCATGCTTGAATCCAGGATTGTGCTTAACATCTTAACATTTGAAAAATGGTATGTGTATATATATATATATATAATTTTTTTTTTTTTAATTTCTGATTGAACCAACTTTGTCTTCTTATTTTTACCTGTTGTTTCTTTAATCTACCTCTATTACATAAGACATAAGAAAGGCATGGTTTGCAGAGAGGGAAAAGTAAACAAAAGATATTCAGAAGACATTCAGTGCACACAAGGGCAGAGTTTGTTTCTTCCTGTAATAGCAGCAAGTCTAATAAAATGTATTGCTTCTGCTTACAGACCTTGCTTCAACTGCTGCATAACTGCTGCTCTCTAAATACCACCTTCTGTGCTCTGTTAACATCATGGCCATTTGAGGCTCTAATCGTTAAAAATGGAGCTAAGCTATCTCAAAAGCAGGAAAAACACATATAGGTTTCAGATCACACAGTTTTTTTCAGACTGGTCTTGGCATATGCATGTGTTTTTGAAGTACTCAATGCCAGACATGCAGATAAATCTGAATTTTGTCAAGGTGCCATGGCAGAATCAGTAAGGCGAGATGCTGAAATCAATACCACCCAGGAAGAGACAGCTTCCCATTTTACAGATTTCTCCTGAGGCACGGCGAGTTCTCCACCCTGGATATCTCTGCATGGGCATACAAGTCACCTCCTGCTGAGGGCAATCAACCCAAGTAACAGTCCTGGAGGAGAAAAATGAATTCCTCGTTAGTCTGCAAATACTACAGCATTGTTTAAGATCGTGAGGTTTGGTGCTCTGATGCATAAAAGTAAGTTGGGCTCAGATCTGCCCATTTATGTTTCATTGTTAGCCTGTCTC
Source organism: Pterocles gutturalis (assembly GCF_000699245.1). Classification (NCBI taxonomy): domain Eukaryota; kingdom Metazoa; phylum Chordata; class Aves; order Pterocliformes; family Pteroclidae; genus Pterocles; species Pterocles gutturalis. The sequence continues at coordinate 30,203 of NW_010110139.1, read as the reverse complement.
AGAAGCAGGTTTCATGCAAACTTGGGCTGCAGAAGCCATTCCACCTTCAGATCAGGCTGGTGTTATCCACCTGCTGCAGATGTTATCCCTTGTGCTAATCCCCCCTTCCCTCTCCTAGAGTTCGGCTTCACCATTACTGCCATGGGGCTGTCAGTTCGGCCACCATCCACCCGTGGTTTCTCTCTGCCTCCCTGGAGGGGACAGCACTGATGTGGAACAGGAACCCAGGCTGGGACCCAGACTTACACAGCATCCGTGTGTTTCTCCTCCCTGACCATGCCTGCAGCAAATGCAGGCTCGTAGGCTGGATGGAGAGCACAGTGATGGGACGAGGCCAGTGTATGCTGTATGCTGGGCATCACTGGGGAGGGAATCCTCAGGAAAAAGGCTGTGATGGGAACCCAGAGAGTCACTGGTGCTGCAGCACAGGGGGAGGTTTCTGGAGCGGTCAGGATCTGGGCAATAGCTCTCTATAGTGCCTTGCGCAGGATTGCGGAAGGGCAGTGGTGGCAAAGAGGCAGCAAGGAACACAACCTCTAAAAAAGATTTTTTTAGAAAAGGAGAAGCTAAGGAAAAGTGTTAAGATGGCTGAGATAAAGGCTTGCAAAAAAGATGAAGTGGTGGATTTAAGAGCTGGGGCATGGAAACGATCAGCTGTGCAGTGTTCTGATCAATGTGCTCCTTGAGAGAGAAACTGGAGGGGGAGGAGGTGGTGTTGGCTCATAAGCTGTTTCCCTTGAAGCAAAGAAAGGGTAAAGTACACAGCTGATCATACAGGGCCAGAAGAAAGTAGTGGTGTGAAAGAGTTGTGGAGAGACCCCAACAACTGTGGTAAACCTCCGCACTTCATCGCTCTCCAGGCAAGGATGCCCTCTGTGAAGTCCCTGAAAATCATCAGGGCAAGCCATAGAAAATCAGTAGATAAAACAGGACATTTGACCTAAATTGTGTGCTCAGACTCTTCCTTTCTTTGCAAGGGAAATTCAGGACAAATCAACCCCAGGTGATGTATTTTCAGAGAGGGAAAGCTGAGGCAGCAGCCAGACATTTAGCAAAAATCAATCAATTGCACCCATACCACCATGGGTGTGGACACCAAAACTGATCAGCCTCTTTATGGATAATTTCCAGAAGACCCATGGAGCTGTTTAACATACTTCGTGAATCTGGGACCATGATGGATCTGTACTTATGCTTCTGGCAAATGTACACATCTATACCGTATCGTTACTATGTGGAACTGGTGACCCAGAATGAAGAACTTGTGGGGGGTGTGTGAACTGGAGCTTACAGATCTGTAGAAGGTGATGACTGCTAGTGCCCACCTCCCCTCTTCTTGAGGACCCAAGAGAAAAGTCTTTGAACAATCCCTCAAGGTTTTGTTTTCCTGGACCTTTGGAGGACAGTGTCTGCTGCTACCCTTCTCTCTTTCCAGAGAGGAAATCCACTTGATATGGGCCATAACTGCGGCTACAAATCTGCTTCATAAACCTGCTGCCACTAGACACAGCTTTTTAAAAAAGTAGCAGTAATCAAGTTTCTGAGTGTTTAAGCTTGAGAGAGTTTTGTGGTCAATGTGATCTTATGGGAGCTGATCTTTCCCAGATGTCATTACTGGAATGCTGCAGCTGCACTTTTAACTCTTAATGGGCTGGAAGCACTTTATTGTCCAGTTTCTCATCGAGTAGCTTTCACATGGGACTTGATAGCCAAGGCGCTGCAGAGCCCTCTGGCTTAAAGATCCAGCAGAGCTCTTAAACTCAGTGCTTAAGTGCTTCGTTGGATTAAGATAATGTCTAATAACCCCTTGGAGAATCACATCTTAGCTGTCCAAAGTTTCTCAGATAATAAACAGCAATTCAAGAAAGTGAAGATTTCCACCAAGCATATGCTTTTTAACAAGACTTTGAAAGGTTGCTATGCACCAATGTACTCGTGCATCTTCAAAATACTGTAGGTTGGGGGGTCAGACCATAAACAACTGCACCATAAATGCAGTAGTCCTTAGTCACCCTGTGTTGTCAGTTTATTTTTCTTTTTCCTAAAAGCTGTAGTCATCCACTTGTCCAACAGGTCTTGGATTGCTCTGAGTCACACTGAACCAAAAGTGCTGGCGTTTCTTTGTGTAAAAATGAATGTAATACTTTCTGTCCATTCTTGGTACTTCGGATGCAGCCTCAGGATGAGCAGGCTCCATTTGTACCACATTTCTCTAAGAGAATATGCTTGGTCTTGGTTTTGATAAGCTTCAAGTCATTGCAGATCTACAGAAACTGGATGATTCCTTACCAAACCAGGAGACATTCTTATCATTTAACTGCATCTTGAACTCTTTAGAAACCTGAAGCAGGAATAGAAAAGCGATATGAAATGTCATAGAAAGGCTTGTGATTTAAAACAAAGCCAAGCCAACTCCTCTTGCAACTCCTTCCCCTTAAGCAACACTAGTGTCTTGGAAGTATTTCTCCCATTTTTTGGTTAGCAAAAAAAGACAACATTGTTTGAAGAGCTATTCATTTAGGGCTTGTCAACGAACCATATATTTAGAAAGTGAGCTTGAACTTAATTAAAGAAGTTAATTCCAAAATGAACTAATTAAATGGACTTAAACTGCCCTGTGGACACTGTTAAAAACACCATTGTGGCCGCCAGTGCTTATTCCCTTTGGAAGAGTAACAGCATCTATGTGGGAGTTTAATTTAACCAATCCATTTTAAGGACAAATAAAGATTAACTTTCCCAGGTATCCTTATTTTTACAAGCACACAGCCCTCTCAGAGGTTAGTCTGAACTAAAATAATGTTGGGACATTTCTCCTGTAGTGACTGTTGGGCTAATGGGGCTGATAATCTGCTTCTCTCTGAAGTCACTGAGATTTCTTTTCCCCCCTCAAAAATACTAGTGTAGAAGGAGGGAGGGAGGGAGAGATTCAAACCAGGTTTAATCGAGGTGCACAACATACTGGCTGGCAGGTGATGCTGGTGGGTGCAGTGCCTGTCCGGGCACCCTCACCAGCTGCTGCAAAGGAGGGCAGAGTGGACATCTCCTCCTTGGGACCGTACAGACAAAGAAGTGGATGAGGAGATGGCCCTGTGTACAGCTCTTTTGCCTTTTTCTGAAGAACCTTCCCCCAGTATCATGGCTCAGTTGTGTCCCCCCCACTTTTTTTGAGAAGCCCCCCTTTTGCAGGCTTTTTAGCCTCCCTGTAATAGGTGTTTTGTTTGTCCCTTCAGATCATCCTTGTTTTAACCACCGATATGGGGGAAATAAGGCCAACTGTAATGGTTCAAGTAGAAGGGGAGCAGGAGTTATTCCTAGTGAAGGATTTGCTGCAGAAGCATGCTTCAGGGGGAATTTGACAGGAGCAAGGAAGAAAGGGAGCAGAGGTTAACCCTTGTATGCAGAAAGACTCATTCAAACAGATTTATATTTTCCTGCCTTGTTGTGTACTATCTTCACCTGAAGAAGACTCCCCTGTTGTGGGACAGCTCTTATGCTGTGTTGATCCCACCCAGCCCCTTCCAGCAGGGAGAAAGCCTGTTCCATAGTTATGTAGAAACACTGCAATATGTGAGCATTGCTGGTTGGCATTTTTTTTTTTTTCTTGTACGCACAAAGCGTAACACTGAAAGCCATTCTACCTGCCTGTGGTAGAGTCCAGGGTGGGGAGGAGCATGCACATTCCCTGAGCAGCCCGGGAAGAACGAAGGTTAAGCTGTGAAGGCCATTTCAGCCTTCCAAAAATGAGTTTCAGTAATCTGTGAGACATCACAGAAGAATGAAAGGGGGTTTCAAAATAGCCTTACTTTAAATAAAAACATACTTTGGCAATGCTACGTGAAATGAAAACTGACGTGCTTGACCGTCACATTGACATGTTCATCAAACCACTCAACAGACTGCAAATATCCATGCAGATTCAGTGCCAAAAGCTGGAGCAGCCAACCAGATGTGGAGCAGACTGTGGCTGAGCCTGTCTGCTCCCTCAGCAGGGACCGAGAGAAGCTGCTCGTTGGGGCTACGGTCCATCAGTTCCACCCCGGACATCCCCAGCAGCAGAGACATCAGCATCCCTTCTGCTTGTGACATGTTTTGAGTGGGAGGTTTTCTCCTGTTGGGGACTTGGCTGATGGAGAGCCCACCAGGGAGAGTGTTGTAGCGGGAGCACAAGGAATTTTAGGATGGGGAGTGGCACTACAAAATATAAATTCTCTGCAAGTCTTTATATCATACAAAAGCGTGAAGCTAAGCGTGTGTTTGCTGGATGTGAGTGTTCCAGCACATTCCTCCATCAGATGTCTATACCTCAGGGAACTGGGCTCCTACTGAGATTTTGTATTATACCAATTCAAAATAGACTTCTATAAGAGCCACTTCAGACTTGGTGTAACTAATGACTATTTGTTCCAATAAACTTGCTTGCTAAGATATTGCCAGGAAGCACTAGCTAGTCCAGTCCTGAGCAGCCTAAAAATCTGCTATGTATATATTTATACAATGTCTGCGTGCAGGTGCCAAGACATAGCTCAGGGCTCACAAGTTCCACCAGCACAGGAATAATAGACGTGATTACTGTAGACACACTGCAAGCAAACATGCTTAAAAACCTTCAGAGAAAGGCCCCATTCTTCACGATGCTTTCCGAATGTAGCAGATGTTGTGCTAAGCGCAGTGATGCAGATCACCAGGTATCCAAGACCCACAATGAATGTTCTGTTAATCACTAGCTGCACTTGTTCAGCTCTGAGTAATGATGAAATGCTACAAGAAATACTTCAAACACCCAATTACAGTACAATAGAGGCTAACGTCAGAACAAAGGGACTGTCAAGAAATAATAGTTTCTTGAGAACATAGCGATATAACCTGCTTAATTCTTGGGCAGCTAATGGTGTTTAACGGTGTCATCTGGCTCTGCAAACGGTGCACAGCCCCAGCCAGAGCTCTGGGGACGCTGCGCTGCTAGCCCAGCAGTCAGAGCCCTCCACCTACCCCCTCTCTTAGAACCCGTGAATCCATCAATCCAGTTTGTACAAGAGCTGAACTGTGGTAGGTCAGTGATTTTTGTTGTAAATCACCTAAGAGAAAATAGGATGGGCTTGGAAAGTAAAGGGAATGCAAACAGTCTGAGGAGAAAGGAAAAAAATTAGCTCAAAGTGCCGATTCTGAGGGGAAAAGCAGACATTTTGAGTAGCAATGATTTTGTGATTGTTAAGAGAAGTGCAAATAGCGTTCTGTAAATATTAGTAAGTACTAAAATAAGACTCCAGTACTGAAACACACAGTCATATGAATATACTGTGCTTAATGAATCAGAAATACCTATCTTACCACACACTTGAGGACAGGGAAGTTTGACCCAAATGGTAAAAAACTAAGTTGGAGAATTGGTATTTGTGAACTGAAGACTCACTCCCGAGCCACTCCAGGGCAGCACAGGAGATGTGTAACACATGGTTTTATAGCTAGAGAAATGGAGTGAAGTTCAGGTTTGACTTCAGAAAGCTGTACTGTTCTCACCAGCTCCCTGTGCGATCCCGAGGGAGATGCGTGCTCTCTTTACGTCTTACTGTCTCACCCTTCTTGTCTGCTTACACTGAAAACTCTCCCGTGCGATCTGTATCTTTCCACATAGTTTATATTGACTTCTTCCTTAACTTTATTTAGCTGCTGCTTGGAATCATTTGGTTTTGATTACTCTTAAAGTTGCATAATAACAGAAAATATCCCAATGGAAACAAAAGGAGAGAGCTTTTTGGGCCACAGCTGCTGTTCTGCTTTGACCCTTTTCCAAGCACAGAAGTGCTTTGCCCTGTCTCAGACCAAAAGTAACCTTGCGCGCATGAGCTGCATGCTCCCATCATAAAATGGGATTTGCTAGTCCGGTAGGCAGGAAGCCGAATCAGGAGCCAGCACAGGGACAGCGATGCTAATACATTTAATTGTAAACATCCTGTTGTCCTGCAATGGGCCTCCACACTGACAGCCTGGGACGGAGCGGACCCAGAGTGTGGGGAGCTCCCACACCCGCTGCATCCTGCTCCCCGCCACGGCGACACATCGCAGCTTCTGTGGGACTGAAAAGCAAGTGTGGGCTCCCCAGAGGAGCCGGGTTTTACAGCTCACCCCCTCCCAGAGCCACCTTGTCACCCCCAGAAAATGCTGTTCTGGGTAAATTAACCCCACCAGACTTTGAAGTCTGATTGTTGCTAATTCACAGAAGAACAAAATGTTGCCCCAGCTCCACAGATGGTGTGTGGCTGAGGTCCAGGCAAAGGGAGGAAAAATCACTCTTTCAGAAAGCTGTGGGCTTTCTTCTGGCACACGAAATCACAGGCTCAGCCCACCTATGAAGGAACCCAATGTAATGGATGTATTCGCTTGCACTGTATTATAAGGGGACAGCTGAGGGTTCAGATTTAATAGTGAAAAAAGCGATGTCCCGCTGTGCTGTGGGGCTCCTGCTGCACTCTGCTCTCTGCCAAAGAGCTCTCACACACTATCTCTGTTTGACGGGTTATGGAAAACATTTTAAAGAGGAAACACTACTCATACACCGTTTGTCTGTGTGTAGAGGTGGGGGCTGACTTTTTAAAGTTAAAATGGTTTGCTCACCTCCTGACTTGCAGTGGGAGTTAGATGCCAGACAACACACTTTTTCTCTCTGCACCCAAAGTGTCTTATCTACAAACTTTGTGTTTTAAAAAATCTGACCCTGGGCTCTAGTGTGCTCTTTAGACTTAACTTTGCAAGAGACAGAAACACCACGCAAGAGCCATTTCTGTGTTTTGCAAAGCAGCTCTAGTATTTCTTAGCTTGAATCCTCAGACACGTGTTCCCTTCTCTCCTTCCCTGCTCTCCCTGCTCCCCAAGGATCCACACCATTAACTCTGTGTTTTGCAACTGCATTTTTCTTCTTCCCAGATTATTCTTATCTCTTCTACCAAAAAAATCCCTTTAACTGCTCTCCAGTATTTCAGTCTCATCTCTGTGGGCATATTTGCATAAATGTTATTGCAGTGGTGCAGGAATCTTTACAAGGGAATTGGATTGCAGAGACCAGGTGATTAGTTTCAGAATTTACAAAAGATTTTGCATTTCCTTGCAAATATGCCAAATATATCATTCACAAAGCATAATTTTCAATATAGTGAACAGTTAAGCTAAGGGAAATCAGTCAAATATATCATTCACAAAGCATCATTTTCAATATAGTGAACAGTTAAGCTAAGGGAAATCAGTCTTGAATTCTTTTTCCTTCTTTGTATTGAAGGCATGCTGTATCAAAATAGTTTAAAAATGAAAATACAGAGGCATGTACATTTGCATATAGTAAATACATATATTTGCATGGACTGCTCTAAGGTTCTTTCAAGTGAGTATAATACCATCATTCAAAAAATTGAAACTAAAATGCAAAATGTCAAGTATTGGTCATAAAGAGGATATTAAACATTATAACAAACTTGTCAGAAAAAATAAGACAAAATAATGACAGCCTATAGCTATAAAATTGTCAGAAACACACCATTTCTACATTGGAAAATGAAAAATGCACTCTCCTCTTCTTCAGTTTTAAATCCTACTGTTCACCCATAAATTATAAGTGGTAAAAGGTAGTGTCCACAATGCCCATAATTCATTACATCAACAAATAATGTCCACCAGGGAATATTCTAACACCTTCTTTGGTCGTCTTTTTCAGAGCACAGCATAATAAAGATGATGAGGTGAGCTGTTTTCATTGCGGATTAAAGTCAAGCTTGGAGGTAGAGGAGGTCAGAATGCCCCTTCTCCTCCTGTTGAAACTTCCCTGGGGAAACCTCTTTCAAAAAAATTCTCAAGCAAAAGGAAAATGGAGTTTGTTATAGCACTTTTTAAAACAGAATGTTTTGTTAGGAAACGACAATATTCAAACTTTCATCCATTTTTTAAATGCAAAACCAAAACAAAACATCTGTTTTGACTTAATGCCATTGAATTTTGGCCTTTGGAAATTTAAAGATTTTGACTTTTGTTTTCCCATGCTTTTCAGAAAAACAGGCCACTCCTTTTCCTTCCTCCCCTCCCCCCCCCCACCCTGAAACCTCAAATATGGAAAATATTTAAAGCAGCATGTAAATATTCTCTTTTTCCCCTGCTTCCCTCCTACCTCCATTTTCCTGCTGTTTTCTAACCATTTCCAGTTGTCAGGAAGATGTACTGGTAAAACAGAATGGAAAGAAAAATCACCAGATACAGTAAACCCAAAAGAACATACAGGTGTTTGGGCTTGCATGTCTGTGAGAAAGATCTCCTCTAATCTTCAGATGTCCTCTAGAGATACAGACTTTGAAGTAAAATGCTTCAAGACGTGTTTCTCTCTCTTGTGCACGTTGGTCCAAATGCATCCCTGGGCTGATTCTCTTTATAGCCAGAGCTGCACCGAGGAGGCATTACTGTTGTTTGAGGGGACCATGTAGTATGGTAACTACATCTGTGAATTGGAAACATCTACTTTAAACAGGAGTACCAATATTTCTGTTCCTTTGTAAAGTACTTTGAGATTCATGGAGAAAACAGAGCCATAGAGCATAATTACATATGAAGTGTTTGCTTCACAATTACTGATGCTCACAGCACAGGGAGTTTTAGCACTTGTAATAAGGTGCAAAGAAAGAATGAGTGAAAAGTCATGTTTTTAACAAAGCAGGGCTCTTTCTAAAGAAGTCCCATTGCTGTTCCTCATATGCCCCTTGTTAACCTGTTGCCTTGCATCTGAGAATAAGATGACTCCATTTGAAACTATGCGTTGGTTTGGGATGGCCCAAAGTCACCAGTAACCAGCAGTAGTCACTCGGAAAGTAACTGAGGCTTGAAATGTTCTGCCTTCTCTCCCCTGGCTTGAGTATGTTCACCTCAGTGTTTTTTGCTTTCCCCAAAGCAAAGCACTGCTGGGTGTTGTAATGTGCACGGATGGTGTGCGGCGACAAGGCATCAGCAGCCTCTGGGTGTTTCTGACACCACTGAATTATCCAGGCTGAGTGCAGGGGCGTAGGAGCCAGAGCTGCTCTTCATGTCATGCCTGTTTCTGAAACAGTCTGACAGGACTTCTAAAATCAGAGTTTAGTCAAAATGCATGACAGTAGTACTGTAGAAGCTAACTTTTTCCATGACCATGTCATTCTATAAATGACTAATTACAGGTTTATGAGTAATTGCTTTTGATTTTTCTTAGTCTTCTGGTTATCTTCTTACTCTCTCTAAATCAGGAAACCTCTTGCCAGTTGCCTATGCTGATATCGGAGCTCAAAAGAGATGCTATGTGCTGGATCTGGATGGACACTCACTCCCTGTCTCACATTCTGCATCCCTAGAGAAGTCTGTTTTGAACAACACTGAAGCTGGGAGGACTGGTAGGGCAATGGGGGTCACTGTGCTGTCTGAAGTATTTGAAGGAAATGGCTGCGATGTGTCTTTTGGCCAAATAAACTGCCAGTGTCTTCTTCCGAGAGAGCTTACTCTTGTTAGCAGCAAAACAGTAAATGCTAATGTGTTGCATTAAACATTTCCTACTACTGAGCAAACAGCTTGAAAAGCTGGTCTCTTTCTTAGCTTCCTGGTCATTACCATGTGGGTCTTCATACTATGCGTAACAAATTTGGAACAGCAGAATCCCATGTGCCCCCCTGGAGGAACATTTTGTCAGTAATACTCCTGGGCTCTTTGTTTGCCTTGAACTATACTCTTGTATACTCATCACACATTTTGCTTCAAATAAAAAAAAAAAAAAACTTCTGCGTTGCATATTCTACTAGTATTGAACTTTTCTTGACTAAGCTGGCAGGACCAGGGGAGGATGAGCAGAGACAGTGCAGACTGTAGTTTTCTTCCTCCTGTGGGATGGTTGGTTTTCTTTCTGTACAGCTGAGATAATCCTGAGTTTGACTCCAGCCTGTGCTAGCAACCAACAGGCACAGAAGGACAATCTGGTAGCTAGTGACTGGTGGACTGCGGAGAGGCATTAATCGTGTTTTCTGTGTTTTTCATGGATCCACAGGGCTGATAGTGAGGAAAATATGTGACATGGCTTACTGTGATAGCCTAAGCTCCTTCCCAGTAAGTTCTGTTTGTTTGCTTTAGTATTATGTAGACTTCATGGTTAGTTTCCACTGGAGTGGTATTTAGAAGTTAATTGTTTTTTATTCAAAGTAACTTTATTGTGTCATGACAGCCATTCATAAGCTGTCTAAGATGGATTGGTATATTAATGGATATCTTGTTCCAGGGAAGTTTGTGTTCTGCAGTTCAATTCAATGAGTCCAGCTTCAATCCACTATTGCACGAGTATTCATACAGTATGGGCTGCAAACGCACACAAAGGAAAACACTCACCCTAAAGGCAGGTGAGTACATAATATTATGGAAATGGCCACTTTTCTCTGCAAGTTAGTGGCAGGTAGTAGTGACTTTTATTGGCTGTAACTGTCCTTTGAAAGTTAAAATGCTGCCTGATGCTGACACCAGCATCTAAAGCAAAAGTGTCAATCTACTTTGCTGTTTAACAATTCTGAAATATAATTTTTTACAAAAATAGCAGTTAGATTCAAATCATCTTTTGCCTTCTCCACTGAAGTCAATGGTGTTCCAGGGAGAGAGACTGAGGTCAGGGATTTGCCCGCAGACATGATCTACCTTAAACTGTCACTCACTGCTGCTGGTGAGTGTCAGCAAAGGCTGCCACTGAACCAGCTCTATATTTAATAAGACTTGCTACAGTAGACAAGGACAAATTATTCCAGAAAGAGTGGTTAAAACATGCTCCTGGGGCTTTTATGGGTGCATGGTGTAATCCAGCCCTTGGCAAATCTGTTGTCCTACCATGATTTTTCCAGTTGGCAGTTCTTATATAGATTTGTTCCAGCTCTGAACAGAGGTGAACAAAGACTGGAAATATTATATTGCATGTATATCTCTAAATCTGAAAAGGTAATTCTGATGCATTAATAGCCTGATGTAGGAAAAGGTAGAGTGTTTTTCTGTAATGTTATTATGGTGGAACTAATGTGGTAGAACTCCTCTGTGGAGATTAAAGTTTTTTTGAAGCATGTTATAATTGTCAGAAATTTCAAAAAACAGTTTCTAGTTTTAGATTGCAAAATATGGAATTACATATTAGGCACCTCCAAAATCTTGCTACAGCCATATACACACCAAATGCACAGACTGATGCATGGCATATGGACCATGGTATATGTGTTCAAGTAACCAACAATTGTGTATGCCAATCTGCACAGCATTTGAGGGTCTGCTTTGCAAAAGTCAGAAGCAAGTACTGAGGATGTGGAGGGCCTGTACTTTCTATTCATAAGGCTTTTTAACGTTGAGTGCTTGGAAATCTTGAGAGGCTGAGGCTTGGAATCTCAGGTATGCCTTTTTGTGCCACTGGTGAGTTTGAAAATATTAGCTCCCAGGTTGTGTGAACAGCTGGGGGGTTTTAACATTTCCTCATTACAGATTAAACTATGTGTGTGTATTAAAACTTTGTGAAATGACTTTTTTCTAATCAAACATTCAACCTTCTTTTTGAAAAATAAAAATAAAATCCCATGGTGTAATTCTAGATAATCTTAAATAGCTTGTAAAGCTTGCAGCAAATAGTTATTGCAATGAGGAGGCTGAAAAATGAATTATTAAAATTGTCAAAGTAATCATCAAGTTTAAATGAACCTGTTGAATACTTTTGTTTCAATATACCCACTTTTAAGACATAAAGTATCAGTCTAGCATACATTCCTAAATTTGCTTTATTCTCATTATTCTCTTTGTGTTGATGACTGAATGGTACCACTCCTCATGGTAAAATGAGGCAGTCCTACAGGGGCTTGTAGGAGCCTGTAGGATCAGAGTCTGAAATTTGAGGTGTTATACTTCGTTTCAGTGACAGCTGAGTGAACAAATTCTAACAACTTAGTTAATTTGCTGGGCTTGTAAGCAAGAACCTAGATATTTCACAGTTCTTGATTACTGACAGTTATTATAAGTTTTGGAGGAGGTGGATGGTCTATAAAGAAGCATGAAGATTTGCAGCTGGTGGTGAGACCTTGGGGTAGAAACAGCAGTAACCACAACTGTCCTACAAATGTGTTTAGAAATTTTCTGGTTTTTATTAGCATGCCTTAAATGCCTTGTACTGGGATGTATCTGCTGTATCGTTAATATTGGTCCTGAATCTACAGTTTAGTGATCTCTGGTTAACTCAGTCTTTGCTATTCCTGTGCTCATCCAAAAAATTCTACATCAGCAATACTTGAATAGAAGCAACACAGGAAATTAATAAAACACCAGGAAAACCTTTTCAGGATATATTTCTTAAGCTGTGAATCAGATGAGGAACTTGTCTAAACAGATTAATTTCAACCGTACATAGCTTGTACGAAGTCATTATGATGTACACATACCTTACCAGAGCCAAAGCACTTTTGTTCTTTGAAAGGCTCTATTAGAGGTAAAAATCTGTAGAGACAAGTTGGTAAGCAGCCTCTTAGCACCTGGGATGTTGCAAACACCACGGACTGCTGTTGCCGACCTTTCAGTGCCTCACGTGTCCACGCTGGCCCGCAAAAGGCATAGCCTCTTCTCAAAACATCCCATCTGAAAGGAGAGAGTGCTTGCCTGCTGCTTCTTTTGATGGAGATTTGGATGATTCAAACTCCAGACATTTGAAGAAAATAAAAATGTTTGAATGCCTTATGAATGAGTCACAACGCAATTTTGGATCTGTCTGTTGGCATGACAAAGTATCCATTGTAGAGAAAGGATTTCCTGATCTTGAAAATGCTACTGAATCATTGGCTTAGAAGAGCAAACTTTTTGCAAAATCTCTGCCATTAAAACATGTTTTTTAAAGCTTTCTATTCGAGACATGGCTTGTTTTTCTGTCAAGCACCCAAAAACTCCGCATTTTCACTGTTCTAAGTTCCTATTGTCAGACTATTTGGAAAGGAGAAAGAAGCAAAAACTAACTTTTTACTGAGAGCAGGCAGAAAGATTTGGAATTTGCTACCTGGAGACCATTACTCTAACCCTCTTGAGTTTCTGACTTTAAACATCCTGCATATCTTTTCAAATAGGTCTCATTTTTATGATGGTCTACATCACCTAGCTTGAAAAAAAAAAGGGCGGGGGGGGGAGGGGGAATGTAGAATGCTTACCTAATAACGACAGAGATGTGAAAGTAGTAAAAGAAAACAACAACCAAGTAAGAAGAGCAAAAGTTAATAAACTGTTGTTCATATATTTCAGGCTAAATGGAAAAAAGCCAGGGATCTTGATGTCCCTCCTCCTAAAATTGCACAGAGGGTGCAGAGTGTGTCAGGCATTAATTGTGTGCTCTATTTTTGCACTTAAGAACATCTATGTATATATCATGTATGCATTTTAATTCTAATGTTCAGAAGTTTGGTATGTTCAAATCATCAGCACTGGATAGTTTTAAAAAAGTCATTCTTGTTGCCTGTTGTTCATTCTCAAGATAGGATATGGGAAAAACAAGGAAAAATTCTACCATGCTGGGAAACACTTTGCCAATATTTTTATTTAGTAACGGGCTGGCCAGTCCTCTCCTGAGATACCTGAGATAGGTTTTCTGTTTGTCTTTCTCCACCATAAAAATCACCAATGTCTACTCAAATGAAAACTGCAGTATACCCCACCCCCGGTTTTCTGTTTTAAAAGGCAGTTGATGTGCAATGTTTGCATAACATTTTAAACATCAGCTGAACTTTATTTCTGTGAAGTGATTAGTTGAAACACATGCTGTTATCTGCTTTTTCTTGATACTTGTATGCTATTTAGTAACACATTTGCATTTTTTAAAAAATTCTAACACCTGCCTTTATACAGTTAACATCAAATAATTACTTGATTTACTTGTGACATAGGACATCAGTCCTGTGGGGTCAAGGCTTGGACTTCAGGGAAATCTGAGACGCAAGTGCATTCATAGTTGTCAACAGAAATTTGCTACCTCATTGCAAGAGCTGAGATGGCTGAACATTGCTTCTTGAGTAAGAGAATACTGAGCAGTAAGTGAACCTTAAAAGGTCATTACAGAGAGTTGTACTTACTACATATATACATGCTGTATCTAAGCATTTCCTAGTTTGGACTAATTTCCAGATTCTAGACTACAGGAAAAAGAGCTTTGAGAGATCCATGGCTCACTGTGTATTTTTAGTTCAGTGAGTATCTTCACAGACTACCTTTTCAACTATATAGAAGACAGACATCAAATCAAGATATGTTTATTTTAACTCACACTTTTAGTTGTAAAAAAGTCTGTGCCACAAACTCAGAAATTTTAATAAGGACAGTGATGTCATTTCATTGCAAAATTAATTGGTGAGGCATGAAAGAAGGGGAGAAATGTTTGTTCCTGACACAAATTCAGTATATATCACATTCATCCATGAAAAGAGTTCTAGTATGATGTTCCCTTTTTTCCTACATCAAAGGAAGAATATTCAAGGCAAAGCCATGACATGTAAGGTTTTATTTAAATCAGTGAAAACATGATATAAAAGTATTTCATCTTTTTCTCCCCAAATAATTATAATTCTGAGTGTCTGAAGGGTGTGGAAGAGCCATAGCAATTCTTCGGTAAAGGAAAAGAAATGTGACTTTTATCCAGGCTCAGTGACATTCTAAATCTAAAGCAACCTTGTATTTATTTAATCCTGCCCAAACAGTACTGATAGGCATGGACTAGCTCACTGATGCTGCTGGACACTGTCAGCACTGCGCATATGTCAGCCTCAGGAAGGTTTGCTGAGAACTATCTCTACCTGGGTTTTCTTTGGCTGCAGACATGATCTCACTCATATGTTGAGGTGAGGGCAAATAAACTGATGTCCAGCCCCAGGAAGAGCAGGTATGTGGTATGCCAGGCACATGTTGTGGTCCCTGTGCAGAGTCTGTGAACTGTGAGAACCACTTGTTCACCACTCTGCCTCCTCCTGTAGCAAGAGGCAGAAGTCACCAAACAAAAGGATACTAACAGAGCCAGAAAGCCTTCAGAAGGTGGCATCTCCACCTCTAGCAGATAATGGTAGCTGTGCCCCAGTGGCCAGGTCACCCATGTATTCCACCACCTTTGGTAACCACACCACTTCTAAATGACTTGAGAAAAATCTGCTCAGATTCCTCACATTCCCCAATAGTTCTCACACTCAGGTATTTTATGATAAACCATTGAAATCAGCAGAGAAGCTGGATCACAGACAGTTCGTTGTAACCATGTTGTGGAAGGATGCTGGGGAAATGGGTCACACAGAGCTGAGCGCAGATTCCCGCTGTTGAGGGTGCAGCTATGAGGTTATCCCTAGCTCTGGAGGGACACCGGTGTAAAATACGATGCAGTGTACATTTTTTGCATTTCAAAGATGAAATGCCAAATTTGAAAGATACCCTATTTGAACAGCTCGACAAGCAGCAACAAGGGAGTCCGTGGGCTTGTGGCCAGAGCCCCGGAGTGCACCACGGAGGAGCCCCATGGCAGGGGAGCCTCTCACTTCACAGAGCAACCCTCCACACACACCAACACTGCACCCACAGCGTTTTGTCCAATGCACATTGTCCAGCTATAGCATTACTGAACAATGTGCACCATGTTTTGTGCCTGTAGAAGTCAGGACAACAGAATTAACCGTGGGGCGAGCGCTATGCAAAGCTTGTGTTTCCCAGCGGTATTTCTGTTGGCAATGCTGTTTGGAAGCCAGTGTGTTTTAGCCAGTGTTTACCCTTCTGCGCATAAAAGAAGTAGACACTAGATTTGTTTTCAGTGAAGGTGGGATATTATATTTCATGCTCTGTTTTTTTAAACAGCATTTTCCTTGTTTATTTCTTTTTCTTTCCCATTTGTTTTAGCTAGATCCCTTTACTGCATTTTTCCTGAACTTTTCTTTCCCATATACTTTTCCATTGCATACTTTCACTAAAATGGTGGTTGTTATTTCTTTTTAAGTTGATCGATAATTACTGAAGGAGCAGTAAAAAGATACTGGAGCTGCTGTCAGCCAGTATTTCAAATTTATAACTGCAGTGAAAACACTTCCCCCATTTTTTTACATTTTTATTCTTCTGTTGATGAACAGGAGAGGAGGTAGCTGAGATACACAGGCCTTTTCTCCATTCAGACTACTTGAAATACATGTTTTTACAGTGCTGTGTTGACAAACGTGAACATGACATCCACCTCTTTTCTAGTGCTCGAAGCACCTTCCTTGCTAGACAGCAATATTATCCTGATATGTTCAGACTGGCTCCTGAGATAGATGAATGAGCATCTTTCATCCTGTAAAAATACAGGTTCCCTCCCATAGCAATCTCACATTCCTGAGATGACTTGCAGATATTAGAGTATTCCAGTGATGATAAACTAGAAATGCTCCTAATGAACATGCTGCACTGAATACCTGTATTTCCATTGTAATTCTTACAAAATAATAGGCTTCTGGGCCTTAGAATTGCTCCCGTGATACAAGCTCTATTCCATATCCCTTGGGATTTCATTAATGAAGTCATTCAGTGCTACATACTACTAAGCTGCTAAAAGACCTTTTTTTTTTTTTTTTTTTTTTTGGCTCAAGAGAGAAAATAGTACTTTCAGTGTGTTGCTGTTTGAAGAAACCATTTGAAATAATTTAAAGCCAAGTTCTTCAAACTTATTACAGTAATAAATGGTATGTAAAATGTTATGGAAAACAAACATACAGAGGACTGTGTCGAACCATACTGTCTTTCTGTAAAATGGCTAAAAAATGCAAACCAGCATAAGGGAGTTCTGCATGTGTCCTGTTCAACACAGAGCTGTGTCTTAGGGGCAAGTTTTCAAGGGTGCCCAGTGGGTTTTCACCTTCCAGCCAGTGCTATTGGGCACAGCACCACGTCCCCAGGAATCATGCGTACTGTTCCTTGCTCCACCTTTTTTCTCCTACATCAGTTGGTTTGGTCCCGAGTGATGCTCATTGGTTTGGTCATCTTTCTTCATAAATATATTCTTCATCTTTCTTCATAAATATTTTCTTTCTATTTGCTCTTATTCAGCAGTGATATGACAGAAAACACTAATTGGTTTTGTCTGAACACCCCCTGTTCCTTGTGTATTAGAAAGTTTATTAGCACTGGGAGTCAGGGGAATTATTGTTTAAGTACTGAACACAATCACTGGAGATTATTTTGGGTATAAATCACTCAGAAGGAGGCTGTAAGGAAAATGCTTGCTGATGCTCCTACAAAACCTGACCTTTCCTTATGTTTTATAGCAACCTTGTGAAGTCAGCTTGCATTATCTGGTGGCAAATTCCAAACTCACAAAATCATATATAAAAGGCAGATAAATTTGGATTGTTGCCCTAATTTCTGTCAGGGGTCTGCACAATATTTCCCATGAAGCGGACACTTTATAGAAGAATGAAGTGCATGCTTCCCTCCAACAGCTCTGCCAAACTGCCACTGCCCATGGCATGAAGCCTGAGTGGGCAGCCTTAGAGTCTGCACTGTCTGTCCTGGTGGGGAAACAAAACAAAACATTGCAGAGAGGGAGGGGAATAGTAGATGAAGTTTTAAAAGCAAATTATTGAGCAATGTAGGGTGAGCTAAAGGACTGCTTAATGCCTCAGAGTGAACCACTTCTAATTCCTAAGTATTGCATCTTTTTCTTGACCTTGAGGGACCACAGAACACTCTTAAGCATGATTTCCAAGCCTTTATTAATCAAGGGAAAAGGAACTGTATTCCTTGGACTGTGTCCTTTGCTGCGATGTACTTGGGCTAAATTATGCATCAAGTTTACAACGAGCATTTTGATGGTCCAAACAGATACATTAGTCATTCCGCATTAACTCTGTGTCTAGGGGAGTGGGAAAATGTGCTATCTGTTCTTATGGTATGGGAAAATATACCTACGCACTGTCCACATGATACAAGAAGAATCATGCACTTCATTTTCCAAGGCAGTCTTCCAAAGCACTGAATGAAATTTATTTTGAAAAATCACTGCAAGCTTTGCAAAGATGTGGTCCAGGTGGGTCACCTGAAGCTTCAGATTATACCCCTCCATGGCAGGGGGGTTGGAACTCAATGATCTTTAAGGTCCCTTCGAACCCAAACCATTCTGTGATTCTATGATTATTAAATCCATAATGTGATGAGGGTTTCTCCTCTGAATGTTTGTCTCCAGACTATATGGTTTTCTTTGTTTTAGCCAAATTCCTGTATTTAAACTAATAAAACATATTTGTGAAACTAATTCCTACGACCACCTGTGTCAGGTGCCATGGCACAGAACATGAAGTACAGCTGCCCTGGTGTGTTAGTTCAGTCCCTCGGCTGCTGTAAAGCATCCAAGACCATCTCATCTCCATGTCACCACGTGCAGAATGGAGAGGTTTTACAACCATTTGACCAGCCCAGAGAATCACCGTACTGTCAAGAGATATGACTGAAGTGGGATTTAACTATATCCAGTAAGGCTGGATTTTGCCTTGCTCTTGTTATGTGAACATGAGCTTGACCTTGTAACAGTTCATGGGAAAGACACTGGGGCAGTTTTAAATCTATCAAGCTAGAGTCTAAATAGCTGCAAAGTTGTTCATTAATTAAAGATACTTCTGCTTATGATCCCAGGCAGCCAACAAGGCTGCGATGCTGCTAACGTCAGTTTTGCTACAGAGTTGTAACGTATGTGATATAATCCACAGTACCACATCAGGAGGATCTTCACTGAGGAGATAAAAATATTGCACTACAGAATGTACCTTTATGAACAGACATTTTAAATTTGCTGTCTCTGCATGGCAGTGTGCTGGTGAGGGAGTCATTTACCTGCTGCTTGACTCCAGAGATCTGTGCAAAGACACGTACATCTGAAACAGCCTGAGTTGTAGGATTTAGTTAATACCAAAATGGCTAATGTTTACAAAAACTAATGCTGTTTTATTTCTTCATCTCTGCCCCAAATGAAACCTAGAAACCTGTTGCATGCTTTGGCTCACGGTATTCTAGTTAAACTGTCACTGTGAAACATATTTTCCAGATCTGAGAACATAAAGGGAGCTATAAAACATGCTAGAGGATGATTTTATATAACCTTGGTGTGTTTCCTCATGCAGAATATGGCTGTTCATCTTTATCAGCCGTGCTACTGAAGACCTCATTAACATTAGTCTAATTTGAAAAACAAAAGCCCCAAACTCAGGAACTTTTTATGGTGACCCTTTCCAAAACTCAGGTAAGTAAGGTTGAGATTTGAATCATCCATGAGCTTAAGACAGGTTGGGCTCCTCAATTTTGTTTACGTTTGATGTCTTTAGGGACCATGTTGTAGTTTGGAGCTTTGACCTGGTTGGGATTTTGCACTATGATATATTCACAGGTGAGCACAGCCAGCTGTAGTAATGCATATTCTATCCACCTATTATAGCTGAATGATCTAAAATCCTGTTGATATCAGTGAACTCTGTGAAATATTTTGCCATGTTGTGGTACTCAGCAGCAAATCCAGGCCTGGCTTCAATAGCCTTTACCCTTAACATTGCACTTTCCCAGTATTTCCCACAGGCAGCAGCCTGTGCCAGTGGACACCATTCCTTTTGTGATGTCCACTGAGGCTTGGGCTTGAAGATCTTTTAAGTTTTCATACAATCACACTTTACTTAGCAGATGAACAAACAGGAAAACCAACACATTAATGTCCTTTTCCCAGATTCTAATACACCGTTCTGTGAATGTTTAATAATAACAAACCATAAACAAGCACAGTAATACCTTTTCATTTCTTCTCTATCAGGAAAAAAAGTGTATCTAAGTGTATTATCCAGCCTAATACAGGATTTTCATAGCTGATAGGTGACTGATCTATATTTCTGCTCTTACCAGCAAAAGCTGAACCCAGCAACACTGTGAATGGGAAAGACAAGACTCATCACATCTTCTCTCTCACTTATCAGTGAAGGCACATTGACCCAAGCAGTGCTGATGGCAGGCAGGGGGGAGACATAAGCACAGTTCACTTAGTCTCCCTCCACTGTCTTCAGAAAATCCACACAAGGCAAAGCAAAATCTAGGCATGAATCCTGGAAAGGGATTTGCCAAATCATTTTCATCTTTCAATCACTTCTTTTTCTACAAAGGCAATACAACAACACTTCCATCCAGCTAAACTTTTGTAAGTACCGAAGAATTAATATTCTTTCAGGTTTGTTGCTGATAAGTGCTGTAGAAATAGAAAGCAATAATATCTCGAACTGGTCAAAAATAATATCAGTTCTGCACCTGAATTCGGTTTTTGTTTTGTTTGCATTGGGCCTCAAACTGCCACTGAAAAAATTAAACTTTCCAGATTATTTGATTTAGACTTTATCTGAGTATTCCCGCTTGGATAAGACTGAAATATTTGGTTTTAACTCCATCATACAGAAGGCTGAAGTTAATATTTTGATAACATATTTCACACAGAAAAATGCGGAAAAATTAATACATCCCTGTGAAATGTTTCCTGTAAACCTCTCAGCCATGTGGATAAACACCTCAGTTATAAACACCTCAGTTAACAATTTTGACTGCACCTCACTGTCATGACAGAAATAAAAATATTAAAAGAAAATAAGTCATCCATAAACTAAGATTTTTTTTTTTTAAAAAAAAGAAAGCCTGCTATTTGAGGGACTTGCTGCCTTTGACCTACCCATTTCCCTGATGAACAAAACAAATCTTAGCCATCTGTTTTCAGTTATCTGGCACAAGTACGTATCGCTTGTAGCTTAATCTTTGATTAATCTGAGAAGGGAAATGAATAATTTAATTGCATTGCATTTCTAGTTGGAAGAATTATTTGCAGGATTAGAAGCTGTCTACCCTCCCCTGTCACAAGCGGAGATGAACCCTGTGTCCTTAGTTTCCTCCCCGTGGATGTTTGCCTGCATCATGAAGGATGCACATCGTCTGATACCACTGATGGCATTACACCAGAAAAAGGATCAGGGCTGGAAAAGATTAGAGAGCAAAATGTACTCAGAGCTGCAAGGGATACTCAAAGATAACTTGCTTGCTTGTAGTTCAGTCTGGCTCTAGCTGAGCATGATTAGTTCTCTTTTTCAAGCTCACTAAATTTTTTGCTAAGTTGAAGAAGAAAATTTCCCCTCTTTTTTCCTTGTAGCCTTTCTAAAGCTGCTGGAAGAGTGCAGAGTTGTCTCAGATAACCAAGTACACATGAGAAATTCTGGGCATGCCAAAATCCCCCTACTAAAGGAAATTATTTGAGATTTCTCTAAGGAAAACACTGATAATTTAAAATGTAGTTGGATTTACTCACTATTGCTGCAAGGTAATTGAAAATGGTCTCTAGCCATGGATAAACCTTTGGGCATTAGAGCTTTTTCTTCTTCATAGCACATGATGGAAGAATTTCTCTGGAAACACTCCAGATCACTCAAATGCATGTCATTTCCTCAGCTTCTAAGGCAAGAACAGCAGAAAACTGTTTTAATCTTTCCAGGTAACATAGTTACACAACTTCAGATTTTATGAACACGCATTCCTTCCAACTGAAAGTACAATTTAATTAAACTTAGGAGAGGGCTGATAACATTAATCAAGGGTACATGAAAATTACTCATTTGTGTCTGTTGCTTAAGCAATAATTCAGACGAACAGATGAAGAATGCCACCTACAGTTAAGCTCAGGAATCTTGGTCTCTCCCGGGGTACCTGGTTTGGGTTTCTACCCTGTGACCTGAATACGAATGAAGAGTTGCTAAGTCACAGCAACTGCATCATACTGGGCAGGGTAATTAATTGCTGAGGCTGGATGATATTGCCTTAAATAAAATTAAAAAGCTTTAGAAAGTGATTGCCTTGTAGGCATGCACATTCAACTCATTACTTCCATCAAGAGCATATGCAATTTCTTCAGTGAGCATATATGATATTTTTAAAAACACAGTAGTCAGTGTGCCGGGGTCCAGGCTGGCCGCCTGGAAATCTACAGCAAGGACAGTGAGAAGTTGAAATGCCAAGAGGTGCTTTACAGCCTTTCCACAATTATGCTACGATGCAGTGAAAGAGAGTTAAGAGAAATATAATTTAAGCTGAATAGAGTATGCTAGAAAAGTAGGAACTTTTTTTTTTTTTGCTAGCCAAAGAATTATTAGACTACGCAAAGTGTCATAATACAAAGCATTCACTACTTCGAGATAATTTTGCAGCAGTGAGAATAGCTGAATGAACAGTTTTGAGTGTTGATCAGGCTGTTGGCGTTAGATGAAGAAATGCCAGAGCTAAATGAAACCTAAAGTGAAGTATTTTACTCATCTTGCTAGTTACGAAGAGCTCCTGACAGGACTGCAGCCTTGCAGCCTGTTTCAATTTAATTACCCAAGCGCAGTGGGTGTGATTCAGTTGTTCGGACACTGACTCCTTGCCCTTCTGACATTGTCCAGCTCCTCACCCTCTGTGACTCTGCTTTGCTTTCCAGGCAGAATGATGCATATGCTGCTTCAAACGGATGGGTCACACAAAGAGTGTCCAAGACTGTGCTCTGGGCAAATGAACAGAGTGTCTGCAGTTTTGGCCTGTAGGATATTTTCCAACTTTTGACAGCAAAACACTTCTGAGCAGAGGTTGCACAAACAACAGTCCCTTAAACCCTAAAGCTGACCAAGCTATGAATTCTTTGGGCATTATTAAGGTGACTGCACTTGTGTTGCACACTGGCACCAGGTTGATGCTGTCCTTCTGAAACAGCCGAGGTTAATGAAATTGCACTTTTACTCTCCACTTGGGTTATAACTTTGTTTTTAGTCTAACTGTTGGTAACCTAGAACCCTTTTCCCAATTGCACAGAAAACTGTGCCTTCCCAGCAGCCTCCAGCTGAAGCTCGAAGTACTGCCTTCCAGCCCTGCCACACTGGACCACTGGCCACCAAAGAACATCCCTGCTCAGGGCTGAGCGATGTGCCAAGGTCCAGGCTCCTATTCACAGCTCAGACATCGACTCCTGGCCTTGACTGGGGCAACTTGATTTTCTTCCCTCTCTCTAAAAACAGAGAGATAAAGACTGCTTCAAGAACACTGTGAGGTTTCACATTTATAAAGGGCTATGCACAAGAACTAGGAAGTGTAATGTAATGATTTAATAGACTTGCCCATAGCCCATCAAAATCTTTGAGAGTAAATCTTTCACAGAAAGATTTCACAGAATGTTAGAGATTGGAAGGGACCTCGAAAGATCATCTAGTCCAATCCCCCTGCCGGAGCAGGACACCTAGATCAGATCACACAAGAACGCATCCAGGCGGGCTTTGAATGTCTCCAGAGAAGGAGACTCCACAACCTCTCTGGGCAGCCTGTTCCAGTGCTCTGTCACCCTCTAACTGTTGGTAACCTAGAACCCTTTTCCCAATTGCACAGAAAACTGTGCCTTCCCAGCAGCCTCCAGCTGAAGCTCGAAGTACTGCCTTCCAGCCCTGCCACACTGGACCACTGGCCACCAAAGAACATCCCTGCTCAGGGCTGAGCGATGTGCCAAGGTCCAGGCTCCTATTCACAGCTCAGACATCGACTCCTGGCCTTGACTGGGGCAACTTGATTTTCTTCCCTCTCTCTAAAAACAGAGAGATAAAGACTGCTTCAAGAACACTGTGAGGTTTCACATTTATAAAGGGCTATGCACAAGAACTAGGAAGTGTAATGTAATGATTTAATAGACTTGCCCATAGCCCATCAAAATCTTTGAGAGTAAATCTGTCCCAAATAATAAGAACAAGACATAATGCAATAATAGTTATTAAAAAATAGTGATGTTGGGGAGGTCATTGATACTTCTTTTTGTGAGAGGGCCTTCACTGACAGGTGTTGAGCACTTTACCAATGGTTTAGTTGCCGTGAGTCAGGTAACTGGCACTGAGAGCTGGCTTCCTCTGTGGCTTTGAGATGTTGGCTTTTTGTAATTTCGGTTTTGCGAAACCAACTCTTTTCTTCTGTGAGTCTTTACAGGATAACTCAGCAGAGACTGCAAGGCTATTGCATGATATGCAGCACGCTCAGGCTTATCAAGGATTATGAAAGTTGTGACTTTTTTTCTTTAAGGCTCCATTTTCTAGAGTCCTGGTATTACATCTCTTTCTTTCATTTACTACAACAGAAGAGCTCATATTAGCTTAAATGTCTCTAGGGGAAAGCTGAAAATAACACCAACAGTTTCAAGATGAAGGGCAAATAGAGCCCAGGATGTATTTTATATTTTGACAACAAAATGCTTCTGAGCAGAGCCTGGACAAACAACAAATTTGTAACACTGATTTGACTGTTGATTCCACAGAGAAACTGGGAAAAGCCTTGCATTTGCATTTGCTTGCCAGTACAAGGGAAGAAGACAGGGCAAAGAGGTGAGGCTGCCTGAATACAAAGAGGCAAGGAAATGAGCTTATGTTGGGAACTGCGGGCACCTCTTGCTGGCTGCTATCAGCTCGAAGGTATGTGTATTTGTTGCCTGCCAAGCTGGAGTCGGATGGATACTTCTGTCTGTCCTTCCATTACTTTTTTTTTTCCTCACCATACCATATGCTAGTGACATGCAAGGTCATGCCCCTTGTGTTTATAATTCCATTTAAGTTCTCATGAGCTGTGTCAGAGGCTTGAACTCTGAGAATATACTTTGCTGCAGGCCAAGATATTCCTCTAAATTTATCTGGCTTCTCTTTCCTTTACTGCAAGAATCAAGAAGAGAAAAGGTACCACGAGCCGCATACCAGTCACTTCCTCTCCAAAACTGCAGCTGCTGGTTTGTCCGTGACCTTGCCCCCTCCTAGGCAAGGTCATTTCCTTCCTCAAAAGGCCAACCACACTAGAGCCTGCGCACGGGATGGGCTTTGGGAAGGAGCTGCGCGGGGGGGTGTGCTGGGCTTTTCTGGGAAGCTGGGGGAGCCAAGCGGCTCCTACCACGCTGTTGGCATGGCTATACCTGTGCTATCTTGATAAGAACTGAGTCATATTTCAATGGGCAGTTATAATGTTAAGGCATAGGGATTTCCCCTCTTCCTACTTCTTTTAAGAAGTTTTCCCTAACGCAAAATTTATGTTTAGTTTGAAGGAAGGCAAGAATTCTGGGGAAAGGTAACAACACCTTTGGGACTTTTTTGTCTCATGGCAAGCCAGCAGTGAAACACCCACGCTCTGGAAGTCAGTCTGAGAGCAGGCATTAAACATTGCTCTGTGGTTCTCAAGAAGAGGAGAGAGACAAGGGCTGGTGAAATAGGGGGGGAACCAATGTTACCTTCTGGCAAAAATTCAGGTTGTCATCACAGATGTGTATTTCTGATTGAGGTTTTTTGGAGATGGTAAAAAAAAAAGAGTAAAATTTATCTATATCAACATAGGAAATATAGGTTGACATTTCTTATACTGATTTTTACCCTATGTCGGTTTTCATTTAGTCAGGGTTGTGGTCTAACATGTATTAGAAGGTACCTTCAAGGGATATTTCTGAAAGTGAAATTATATTCTATTTGAGGTTTTTTGTTTGGTTTTCTTTTTAGAATTGGTGCTTATTATTCCAAAAACCTTTGATCTGGTGACTAAATGCATTTAGTTTGGATGGTCACAACCCTCCTGTGAAAACCAGGGAGCTTACACGGAGAAAAATCTGAGTTAAATGTGGAAGTGATTAGTATAAGACCATAGGAGCTCTCCTGTCCTCAGGAAACCATGTGGCCATTCGCATTTACATCCCCTCTAACACATTCATTGTTGAAGCCTAGAATCTGTCAACAGCATAAATCAATCCCCTGCACATATCACTAAGTTCAAGTTTATTATACCATCAAGGTGGAGCTCAGCTATCCCTGCTGTCATGCTGCTTTAAATAAGCAAAGAGATGAAGCTAATTTAAATATCATCTGGTTTTGGAGAGGACTGTGCTCTGTGCTTGCTTACATTGCAAAGAATTTGTATTGGACTGGATTGGAAATAACAGATCTGAGTGGGGAATTTTTTAAGTGAGGCAGAACTGAAGGGGAGTGAAAACTGATACTGAGTTTTTATATAACGCATCAAAGCTTTGGCATGGTTATTGGCTTTATGAGTGTGTAACTCTATCTCCTAATGTGAATTAGTTTTACCCGCGTGACAGAGCAGCAAGCATTTTGCCGCAGAGCTAGGCATTATCTTTGGGCCCTGAAGCAATGAGCCCAAACTGCTATGACAGACATGTCTTAACTATTTGTTTTGCTTATTCTTTCTCTAAAGAGAGAATGGGCCAGGTATTCAGCTTGTGGACTATATTAAAAGAATTACACAATTCAAGTAAGGATAAAACTAATGACATTTTATGAAGACAATTTTAGTACAGTTCATACTTCCCTTTATGCCTCCTAGAAACTTCAGTAATTCTTCCCCATATTTTATAAGGGTTTGCCTAAAATGTCAGGTGGATATGAATGTTTGACCTACAAGTTGCTGCACTTCTGAACTCAGAAATAGTTCTGATTTTTTCCTATTTTCTGTGGATCAGTTTCCCAACACTCCTGCTAGGCAGATGGAAAACTTTCCATCCCTTTTTAGAGACACCATGAAACAAAAGAACTAAGAAAAAGATAAATTGTATGATTCTATTTTACCAATTCAACATTAATTTACACGGCAGACCTGCTTTTAAATGATCCAGATTAAACTGTGATTAAAGTTAAGTGGGGTTCTCCATGTTTTTTTCTTGATGTTAAGTTGAAAAATAACCACCTTCATCCCATTGTTCTTGGGCTGTGATGAATAATTCTGTCCCTCTTGGCTGCTTACCTGTCTCAGATGCTCATGGTAGGGTCTGATGGTAGATCCTCAGTACAGTTAACTATTTACCTTGAAGGGCAATGAGTCCATAGCTGTGTGTCCAGGACATTAATCTGAGAGACCTCCGTCCCTGCCCATGCTCTGATTTTTATCTAACAAATGTCTACAAACCAAAAAATATTCAGGAAAGAGTTTAATAGTGGTTCACCACAGACTTGATGCAGACAAGAGGGAGAGGCATTTCTCTCTTAAATGGGAGACTGAAGTTTGATGTCCTGGTCACAAAGAGCTGGTGGAAGAGGGATTTTAGCTGAGATCTCCTACAATTTAGCTGATTGCTATAGCCATTCATGAGCTGATGGCTGGAGAGGGAGGAACTGGGAAAACACCCTCTCCTTCTCTCCCAGATGTATACTGCGTTCACTGGCTGTTCTCAGAAAACAAGGAAACAGGCATAGCTTACCTGGTGGAAAATCCCCAAGGCATTAGGTTGTGTAACAGGGCTTCAACAAGCTAAGGACTCAGGCCTTGGACATTGCCAGCAGAAACTGGTGCTGAGAGAATAGGGATATTTGTAGAGTTTGGGAAGCAGGAGAATCAGCAATGTGGGACTTTGGCACCTGAACTCAAAGCCGCATGTCCGAGTGCTTTTAACAGGCATGGCCCATAGTGACTAGTGTAGCTATTCTGTGGCAATGACACACTCCTCACCGTCAAGAAAACCAGGTGTGCCATGCTCAGTGTCCAGTGCCCGATCGCTTCACAAACTCTGCAAGAGAAAAAGCTCCTCACAATCACTGATAAAACTTACAATGACGGGCTGAGGGGCAGCTGAGCGGATGGGTGCACAATGATGCAAGCTTCATTTTTTTATTTCATTGCACATCTTTAGCCCTGGCCTCTGTCAGTAGGAATGGAAAGTTATTGTTTTTGGCATGTGCAGATTTGCTGCCACAGACATCTGTGCTCACCAGAGCTCCCTGTCAGGAACAGCATTAATTAGCACTTTGGCAGCCTCAAAGCCAGAGCTGAGCAAGCAGTCAGAGGTGCAGCAGGTGGGCACCATGGGGCTACTCCACGGCTTACGTGGGGTGAAACTTTCCAGGCAGGCAGAGTTGGTAAGTGACGGCACAGGCGAGGCTGCCTGACTTTCAGCCCCAAGCTGCTTGTGTTTGGTGTGGGATGGCTCTAGCTGCACATAGGCATGCACACAGAGGAGTGATGGTCCATCAGCGACTGCCTGCCTATGTTATTAATCACTTGCTAATGCAGTGTGTTTTCTTAAATTAGTACCAAAAATAAAGATGAGACAATGACTGATTGAAAAAGGATTTTCTTTGTCCCTAATGGGCCGCATGGAAGAAAATCTCCTGAATAATTTATCAACTGCCTAATGACTGAATGTAGCTTTTATAATGCTGACGAAATGGTGCTAAATTCATCCCTGATACACTCTATGGAATTGCACCAGGGAGCAGTTTGGCCTGGTCAATCTATTTCAGACATTTGTAACTGTTTCAGTATCAAAGGGACAGTAAGCGGGTAGCAGCAATAGCTAGAGTCTGAAGGGCTCTTCAGACTGTTTAAAATAAGTGAGTTTTTTTGTGTTGTTAATTCACTACATTGGATCTACAATTAATACCAGAAAAACTGAAGAAGGCCACTCATTTAGAAAATATTGTATGTATTCCTTTATTCCACATAAACTGCAGTCAGAGGGAATAAATAACCCACAAGGTTGGTGTTGAAATACAGCTCTTTCCTGTTGAATTGACTTTATCTTCTAAAAATAATTATTTGTTGTCATTTCCTGTTGAATTGGCTTTATCTTCTAAAAATAATTATTTTTTGTCATTTCCCTTTCAAGCACAGGGAACTTGTCATGGATCAGAAACTATTCATTAAAAGGAATTACTTTGTTGATTATAAACTTGCCAGAAAAGATAGTAACCTTTGGTGACATAATACAAGAAAATGAAGTAAGAAGCAAAACCTCTTCTTGATTCTTACCCCCTCAAGATCCCAGTCCAAATCTTGTCGTATCCTTTTGTTGTATGAAGAAAAAAGTAAGAAGCAAAACCTCTTCTTGATTCTTATCCCCTCAAGATCCCAGTCCAAATCTTGTGGTATCCTTTTGTTGGATGAAGAAAAAGTGTATTTGAAGAAAATAAAGGAACCTAAGATAAAAGAAATGAGTCAATCCTCCTTCTGCTTTTTACCAATGCAGGAAAAAGAGACAGGTAGGATTTAGGAAGGAAGGTGTGGATTTGACTGCACAAGAAAAATAGCAACGGCAGAGAGCTCACTTTGCCGGGGAACAGTGAGAAGTCTAATGACTGGGTTTTGCAGTCATAGGTATTGAGTGCACAGTAATTTTAAACTTAATTTCCTGATAGTTTGTTCTAAATAAAACGAAAGTCACAGTGTGGAGGGAAAAAACAGAGTAATTTTAAACTTAATTTCCTGATAGTTTGCTCTAAATAAAACGAAAGTCACAGTGTGGGGGGAAAAACAGAAAGAGAGGCTAAACTTCATCCCCTGGGCAATGAGGATGTTTCAGTCAGTACTGTGTCATACCGCTTGTGTCTTGAAGTGTTGCCATGTATCAAGTACAAATTCTGGAAATCAACTGAGTGCTTTGGAAGGTGATGGATGTTTCTGCTGCAAACGTTCATTGCCACAGTATGTCTGCCTAGTTATCAGCGTGTGCTAAAAATAAAGGCTGAATTTAATGTTATACTAAAATAGCGCATTTTCTGAGTTTGGAGTGAACAGAGCAGAACTACTGTCGTGTTACAGAGTTTTGCAAGCGCTTTGGAAGTGGCATTTATGGGCTCAGAAATGACGCTCAGCACATAAATCCAGAGTGACACAGACAGCAGGTCTGGCTCACCAAACGGTTGTCTTACGAAAGCTCCAAATCCTCTGAGTTTACAAAGACAGTAAATTCCTCAAACATACTAGTTACCAAGCTGAAGAATTAGACATTTACAACTTTTGTTTCCCCGTGGATATTCCCCACGAACATAAATCTTGGTCTGTGTCCCGGTTGCTTTCCTCACAGGAACCTTTCCTCGTGTACATCGAGCTGCAAGTACAAAGCAACAGCAAGCGCTTCATGAGCTTTTTGCCTTGTGTCACTTTAAAACGGCATTTAACCGGAGACACCTCCTTGACTTCTGCTACCCCTGTGCCCCCCAGTGCGTCTACTTTGCTTTCAGGGGGAGAAAACCTTAACACTGCAGCTCTGCGGCTGAATTTGCAGCTCAATCCCTCCTGAGCAAACAGCTTCAGGCCCGCCTCCCCATCACTGTTTCCTCATGTGTTTCCGAATTCAGGCCTTGGACCCGGGGAGCCCAGGTGCGCGCTGCCCGCCCACGGCC
>NW_010110138.1:8110-12167 GCF_000699245.1 Pterocles gutturalis | reverse complement strand
CCCAGGCCATTCTATGATTCTGTGACTCTGAGGACAAGAGACACCAGCTGCCTAGTCCTCCATTTGTCCCTGGGGTTCTTCTTGAGGGCTACACAAAATGACATTTTGGACATATCTCTTATCTCCTTTAGGAACCACCAGCTCTTATGGAGTGGTCCCTAGTCTGAGCATCAGGTTGACTTCAGGTCTCTTAATTCTTAAGCCAGGTTGCTGCCCATTGCTTGCTTTTAGTTGTTTGTAAAAGATGTCTGTCTTCCTCGTAGGCTAAAGGGAAAAAGCATATGTGTTATCTTATATGTGACATGTTGCCATGTTATATGTGATATGTTGCCATGTTATAGGTAATATGTTGTCATGTTGGTACCATCTTCTTGTTGTTAGGATGTAGGGTCTGCTAGAGACCTAGATCTGCTGGGATCTTCTCACAGTGTAGGTCATCTTGGCATGGTACAACACTTACCTCCATTTTACTGCTGGAAAAAGTGTCTTTGGGGAGGAGTATCTATGCATCTAACCCCTTGTTCTTCTGGTTCTTCCAGTGCTCAATCACACACACTCACTTCCCTTAGTACTTTGTTCCTATCAATCTTTGTGTTTCTATTACAAATCTGCCCATCCTTTAGGCTCTCCCAGGTTCTGGGCAGACTCCCTACCTGCAATGAGGTATGATGCATGCACAGAGGTGGCTGACACAGCTGTATACCTGGTTCCTGTTTTGCCTAAATGATCCAGGCAACACTATCTGCTGGCAATGGCAGCAAGCAATAAACCCTTGCTTGTGCTACCTGCTCTTTGCCAGCTGATGCAGAGAAGGACTTCGTATTGAAAAGAATTTGAGGGGGCTCACAGGTATTTTGTACACCACGAGCTGAGCCTTAGCAATGGAGGTCTCTGCAGAGCAACTGCCCTGTGCTTTCTGAACAGTGCACCCCGTGAGCCTTGGTCACTGCAACTGATCAGACACATCTGGGCTGTTCACCAAGGAACTCCCTCTCTGCTAGGAGAAGTTGGCCCTGGGAACTGTACAGTGACATTTGCTCCTGCAGAACCATGCGTCTGGCTGCACATCAGCTGCCTTTGCACAGGACCAAGGTGGGCCCTTTTTGTTCACTTTTATATCTTGCCTGGGGTTAGGTCTCAGTGACTCATCTTGGGTTACGTGCCAATGAAGACCTTCACCTTCAGGAAGGTGGTTGAATGAGGCCCAGAACACATTTTGGTTTGGAGAGAGGAAAGATATGTTTCTTTATCACCATATATTTCTATCCAATTGACTTTTATGCACATGCACGGAACCCTATAAGCTCCATAAAGCTTCGACATCTGTGGGGCCTGCAACACTGCCACACAACCTCAAAGAACCGACAGTTTTCATTGTACAACTCAGCTCTATATTATTAGATGAATGGAGCTCCAGCCTTCAGTAACTATCATTTACAGTTTTCCTTTGAGTAAAAACTACTGGGTAGGCCTTTTAAAAAGGGGTGAAAAACATCCTTGAATTGTACAAATTGTAACAAATAACAGCTAGCTGTATGTATGCCAGTCTGTGCCACAGGGAAGATGGAGATTATAAATGTTCTGGGATTCCATTTCATCCTCTTCTAGTAGCTGTTTCCCCACCACTGCATCCTCTCCAGTAATGGTGTTAAATAATGCATATGTAATTTTGTTGTTTTACGCTGTGTTTTGCTTCTAATGCCAGACTGGGACTGTGTTTCCCTCCCTACCCTGAAATTCACAGTTGAGGGTACAGAAATTCTATCATTTTTTCCTGCAGCATTTGAAGAATTAGAAAACATTGTCTGGAGCACACACAGCTTTTTCATCAGCCTCTCTTGACTGAATCAGATGGTCAGACACTGTCATGCCATCTGTAGTAAGCCCTGCAGGTGGACGTGCCATGCCAAGAGATTTTGTTTGACAGCCTTTATTCATCAGATGGGTTTGTAGACAGCTCATTACCAAATGATGAACCTTCCTGTTTCTGGTTAATTATCAACTTCAAAGTCTGTTGGGTGAGATCAGCTCCCTTATAAATGACTATCGGTTCCTGTAAAAAGGTTTGGTTGATTTCCCCTTAGTCTTTTTACTGCACCATTTAAAGAGTAAACCATCATTATGGAAACTTTATACACAATCATCTTTCAGTCTCTATATAGATTAGAAAAAAGAAGTTGGCAAAAAAAATATCAAAAAAATAGATAAATAGATGTACACAGTACCAGTCAGTTTTGAAAAATTCTTTGTTTCTACTCTAGTACATTCACACGATCAAGATGAAAGGCCAAACCCTCTCCTCCTGTAACTCCACAGACACCAGAGAAGTTGCACAGAGAAGAGTTTGGCCAGAATAATCTGCATTTTTTTTCTCTTTTCTATGAGAATATAATGATACAAATATAAATATTAGTTTGAAAAATCCATATATTTATCTTTTAAAAGTTGTGCTGTTTATTGTAGGAGTTTAAACTTTTCAGGCTGGGCACTTTTTTTCTGTGGCTGGAGACCATCTATTGCACTCTGGGTACTAGTTTACTTTCAGAAGCTATAAATTTTGTTTACGATCTTTACCATTCAAAGCTCAATTTCATACAAAGGTGGATGAGCAATTCCCTTTCTTAACATCTTTCTGTGAGTCAATGCAAGAGAAAAGAGTGCAGAGCAATAGGACATTGCATCAAGAACTGTGGTGCATTGAGAGAGACCAAGTAAGCAAAGAGTCAAGTTCCACCAGATACATACAGTTCTCAAACACACTTCTCAAGACAAGCCAGGATCAGGGATGGTATTTTATGCCTGGAGAGGTACCGAATTTGCTGGTATTGCAGCAGTCACACTGTACACATGTGAAATATGTATTCCAGGCTGGGTCAGGGTAAGCATCAGGTCATGACTAGTAAAGCATCACAGAAAACCAGGCAAGGGAGGAAAAATTGCATCATCTGTCTCACTCATCATGTAGACGATGGAATTGGGTGCCCCACGTGGTCCTCCCTTAGCAATGTAGTGCTGCCACTCCATGCTGGCTGGACTGGAGGATACCAGCCCCCTGCAAGCGCAGAGGATTGGTGCTGCTGTCCCTGCACTCACAGTACCCTTCCCAGGGGCACAGGCATCAGTGCCCAGTGCCTTGCCCTCTCCCCAGGGACTATGGCCTCGCTCCCCTCACTGCAGAGAACACTTTGCCAGGTGGGTGTCTCCAAGCGTTGGGTTGAACAGTCCTCACCCAGGGCTGACAGCAACACGGTGTGCCCATAGGGACCAGTCCCAAGGGGAGGCTTAGCACCCTGCAGGTGCTAAGCTGTGGCCAGTGTGCAGGTGCTAAGTGTGGCCAGCTCCCACACTGTACAAACGCTGTTCCCCACGAATGCGGGCTAACCTACAAGGCTGATCCCTGGAGGAGGTGCTCCTAGTTGGCATGAGGGTACCACCAAACAGGGAACGCTTCACTAAAAAAAAGTGCAGGCTTGAGAGTGCAGTAACCTGCGACAGGAGAGCTCCTGGTGTGAAATTATAACAGGGAAAACAAAGCAATTCCACTCCACAAAATGGGTTCCTTCTAAGCATTGCCTCTGCAAACAGAATGACACAACACTGGAGAGAACGCATCCTTGCAAAACACAAATATACCTAAAGAATACACAAACAGAAATGCCACGATCTTCCGTAACAGAATTCTGTGTGGATTTTCAGAAGTGACAAAATGTCACTTAATGTAGGAGGTAAAACAGATGTCCCATGCTGGCCCTCTATCCTCTCTATGGCAATGCATCAACCAAGAGGTATCTTGGGAAACACTCGCTATATATATTATGTATATAAACTATAGTTAAAATGGAGTGAGAAACATCTTCTTTGGGAAAATGCATCTCATAACAACTAAATGATGCTGTGCAACTGTATAGTGCTCTGTAGATAAATCTATTTACTCACAGTAAATATCGATTTTATAACAGACTTCTTTAATCACAAAGATAAATTAGCTCTCTTTAAAAATTATACTAGCTGCAAGTTTGTCACACGCAATACAGTGACATTAAGTAGTTAAGTGCAA
>NW_010110138.1:5213-8093 GCF_000699245.1 Pterocles gutturalis | reverse complement strand
ATTTGGCTGTGTTGGAAGAGTTCCATTTTGGACGTCAAATGAAATGGAGTATCACATTTTACACAGATCAATGAAATGTAAGCAACAGTTCAGTGACAAATGAGGATGTGGATGGATGCTAGATATAGGTTCATAAAATGCTAGAATAAACATACAAAATAGGTTATTAAAATACTTTTCTGTAAGGTGCTTGGCGATAAGTAGTGTTATGGCTAAACTAGTTAAGTTTGTTGTTGAGAGAATAAGTAACTGCCCATGCTGGTCGGGTGGGATCCAGGTACATCGCTCAGCTCACCCCTTGGCTCATGTAAGATAGAGAAAAGCAAACAACTGCTGGACTCCTTCGGGAGTGGTTCTGGGCATCCCTGGGTGCACCACGGCGGCCACGTACAGACCACAGCTGCAGGGGCCATGTCAGTCTGCGCTGCTGCTCCTGTGTAGATCTTCTTCCTTCCAGGCAGGTGCACACCTGTCTGGGTCACTTGGGCTGCCAAAATGTAGCTGTCTCACCGAATCCAGCAAGATCAGAGTGAAACAGGCCCCAGTAGTTAGGAAGTAACCAGGCAGCAAGTTCCTCTCCTCTCTTCTGTTGTACAAACCACTCCTTTGTACTGATAGCGAAGTAAACGTTGCTGAGTCCTCATGGTCCGTGGATGTACAAATTCATTGTGTTAAGAGGTGCCTTGGGCACCGCTTTGCTCTCAGCTGAAGAGAACATATATTTCAAATCTCCTGTTAGCACTGTTGCCTTCCAGTTCCAGCAAAGGATTAAAAAGACCACCTAGAAAGAGGTCAATGTTTTGTTTGTCATTTGAAGGAAAAATAAAGGAGGAAAAACAATATTTTGGAAAAAAAACCTATGTTTTGTCTGCCCTTTGGAAAGAAAAACAACTGATTACAAATTGTCTCCTCAACTTTGCTTCTGGAGTTACTTCTAGATATTTACTACCTGGGCATGTGCAGGCATGGGCATGTGCAGGTATTTTTTGTTTGTTTGTTTTAAATGTAAGTCTGGCAGTTCTTATCAGGAAAAACAAACACATTTTATAACAGCATTGTGAAACAGTAGAGAAAAAAAATGGGCAAATAAAATGCTATGAGAGAAATAAACTTTTTTCCTACACACAAATGCATCTTGACTTTTTGCTGAGCATCAAAGTACTAGCAAAGATATAAAAGTACATAGCTCACACCAGTATTTCCCCATACAGTCATTTGTAAACATATGATTGTTGAGATGTCCCTTTCCCTAATATTTGCAAAAATCTGAAGCAAATAAGTGAATTACTGGGTGTAGGTAAAGTAAATCACAGTGTATTTATTCACCTGAACAAATACAAGACTTTATTAGTATGCTTTAAGAGAGCATCCTCTCAGTTGGTTTCTATCAGAAATATTATCTCTGTAATACACATATTGTAAAGGAGCATGTTTTTTATCCAAGGAGGAGGCTCTTTCTCAGAAAAAGTCCAGCTCACAAGCCTTTTATGGAGACATTTATTTCCTCTGTCTCCTTCAACATTGTACCCCTTTTCCCAAAGGCTCATAAACATGCAGTCAGGACCACAAACACTAATTGTTGTGTTAGCGAATTTGCAGGATTGCAGTGATTTGCTACCTGCTGCTTTACCTCCCTCACTCTGGCCTTTCTCTCTGGCAAAAAAGCAAGAATTGAAACATGAGGTCCACCTAAAGGTGAGACGGCTGTGTGAGACTAATGCATTAACCTACTCACCACAAATGATTCCTCACCTGCATCTTAATCATCACACACATGCTGCCAATCTCCAGCCACGATGTCAGAAACAGTCCCTTCCCAACATGTTTGCTCTTCGGTCTGCCGCCTGCATCCACCCACCGCCAGCAGAGTACTTTGGAAATGGATCTGTCAGTTAGTGGCAGGAACAGAAGAAAGTCAGACAGTGGCACTTCGTGTTCAAACTGGAAATGGACATATTTATCTTTCAGCATTGCAAAGTGACATCTTACCAGTGCCTCATAAAAAATTATTTTGCTTCAGGTTTGAAGTCTCTTAGCTGGGTCATTCCCAGCCTGGCAGCAGCTGAAAAGCGTGACCATGTTGGGGGCTACCCAGGCTTGTGCGTCCCAGTCCTCCATGTGCAAACAGATGAATACACAGCTTTTACTCTGGGCCACCAGTAAAGTAGTCACAA
This sequence comes from Pterocles gutturalis, assembly GCF_000699245.1. Classification (NCBI taxonomy): domain Eukaryota; kingdom Metazoa; phylum Chordata; class Aves; order Pterocliformes; family Pteroclidae; genus Pterocles; species Pterocles gutturalis. The sequence continues at coordinate 5,919 of NW_010110138.1, read as the reverse complement.
ATTGGGATCTGCCTGTTAATTTGGCAAGCTTTTGTTTGGTAGCTATCACTGCAGGCAAGAAACTGAGACCGATGGATAAAAACAAAGATTTTTATGAATTGGAGAAAAAGAATCAAAATAACTCACAGCACAATCCTGACGCTCTGTTAGCAAGCTCACGGCACTTTCACAGATATAAATAAACCAGGAGTATAGTACCATGCTGCCGTCATTTTAGCAGTATGCAGAGTTATTTATACACGTGGGAGCACTATTTCTGTCACTGCATCCCATAGAGCGTTACCTCCAGCCGCGACGTCACAGCCGCAGCAAGAGCCATCTCCCTGTGTGCTGGGGACACGGGGGGGTGGTGGGGGGGCACTCGAGGCCAGCTCAGCCCATGGCAGCTTCTGGGGGTGGTGCAGAGCATCCACAGTGCCACCGAGTCCAAAACCACAGGGAGTCTCTCCCAGAGAAGGGAGGATGCAAAGATGGTTGGGCTAACAAAGCTCCAGTTCAACAAGCCCCATGCAGCCCCCTCCTCCCCAATTTCTGCTATTATCACTCTGTAAGGACTTTTCTGTCCTTGATCTTTTAGGCAGAGGCCAGAAGGATGCAGAGAATCAACCGAGTGCTCAGCAGCCAGCACCCCAGCCCTGCAGCACCCTCCAGCTCGAGCCCAGCAGAGGCACTCCAGAAACACCACTTGCTCGGGGCAGAGCTCTCA